>NC_056741.1:1833668811-1833968811 GCF_019279795.1 Protopterus annectens
ATTTATATAAATGAAAACAAACCACATTGACGCAATCCTAGTTGCAAGCATTTTATATTACAAACCATACTGACACACTCCCAGTTGCAGACATTATACATCACTTACAATCTACCCAACATCTTTAGTCAAACATTACATAGCTCATTCAAGTCCTGCCCTCCTTTAAACCTCATTCCTCCCCGGCATGTACCGTTCCCACATTTCCCCTATGTAGTCTGCTCCTACCTCTTTCCAAAGATCTCAGTTCCATTTGTTTTATCTCTGTTACTATATTCACTAATTCCGATATAGTTGGTCTAGATTTTGATTTTCATTTTCTAGCAATTGCCTTCCTGGCAGCCACCATAATTAGAGACAGTAAAGCCCCACCATGTCTAGGCAATTCCGATTCTGTATCATAGCTCAGAAAACGTTATGTGCCAATTCTTGATATGCAGTGGCAGCATACAGTGGAGGTAAATGTCAGCAATAGCCAAATCAAATCTTACTGTCTCAAATAACAGTGCTAATAAAACCAAACCAAAAACCACTGGCAGCATGAGAGCAAACTGAATAAAGAAACAGCTTTGGCGTTATAAACGTTTAATAAATGCTTTCATCATAAACCTTCTTCCGAAAACTAGATACATGTTGGCATGGCCACCAGAAGTCTTAGTAAGAGAATTAAAGACCATTATTACACATTGAAAGTAAGGAGTGAGAATAATGGCTTGTATATTCAGTTAAGTGAATTGCTTACAAAAAATTTACCTTCACTATTTTAAATTATATTCGTCAAGATAAGAGAGGTGGTAACCTTACAAATCAAATAGAGAGAAGAGAGACAGAGTGGCAAATAAAACTAGCTGCAGACTGTCCCCCCTGCTTTGAATGATATTACAATATTAAATGCTTTTTATTGGATAGGAAGTTGACCATTTAAATGTTTTTTTTTACAAATTATCTTTCCTCGATTGTTTTATTGAGTAATTGCTTAATTCTTTAAAGTGAACACTTTTCCCATTGGTTATTTTAAACTATATATTTTGGTGTTTTTTGAACATGTATCTAGTTTTCTGAAGAAGTCTTATGACAAAAGCATTTATTAAACTTTTATTACGCAAAAAATGTTTCTTTATTCAGTTTGGTATCATGCTGCCAGTGGTATTTGGTTTGGTTTTGGTGTTTTACACTGGTTCCTTTAGGATTTGGTCAGTTTTGTTGATTTGAACAGTGTTGATAAACTGAAATAGACTGAATTATAATGTCTGTAGCTTTTACACTCATTATACTGTCCATAAATTCTGTATTCAGAATTATTCCTTCCGTGCTCATTTTCAAGTGTCTGTACCAAACGTCGGTGGAATGCACTGCTATGACTTTCTGTGTATCAGTCAGTTACTGACTTCTATGTCTGAACTATCCCTTGCAATAATAACAAAACCCTGTAAATATCCTACAAGTTGCACACGTCTCTTTAACTGTGGTTTCCAAGCCTCATAGCATCTAAACAAGACCTGTTTGTACTCAATGTACTGCACATTCTATTAGCATATTTTATTTTTATCAATATTGACTGAAGGTTATTCATTTGTGTAGATCAGAGTGTGTGTATACCTTTAAGAGCCATTCCAGTCTATGGGCACATGCATGTCAGTACAGAGCATGCGCAAGCAAGAGTGCTATTTTGAATGTGCAGCCTGAGTGAAAGCATGCATGTGTGTAGTAGTCAGCTAGTTCATTTAATTTTTATGTTAATTATCCATCCTGATGTGTTTGTGTGTAATAAACAACTTACATGAACCCTCAGTCTCATTGTCTTATCTGAATACACAAGACGAATGACATGCTGTCAGAATGGGATCCAAAGTAAAACTTCTTCAGGACCATGAGGTATGCATTTTCCATTAAAGGAATATTCAGAAGTGAATCATCCTATGCTCAAATGACTTGCAAAACAGGTCAGAAAGATAAATCCAGGAATTAAAACTTATTTAAATGATTTTTACTCAATGAATATAAAACAAAGCATTCAAAATGTTCAAAACAACTTTCTAATTAAACAAAATGTTTGAAATCATGATATATTGATAAAAATACTCTAAATGCTTACAAAGATGCTTGAAATAACTCCTGAATATCATAAAATGTATAAAAAAGAGAAAACAACAGTACTTTTTCAGTATGTGCTTCTTTTTCATATTAACTAAAGTTATTCGAAGTATCTGAAGTCTGCAAAGCATGGCCAGTGTGTGCAGTATTACAGTACAGTTATTTCACAGAATACAGTGATTTCAAAGAGTTAACGGTGCAGTTGAATATTTTTCATTTACCTGATGTGTGCTTATACATAATTACAAGGGCATTTTGTTGGCATGGTAGAAGGATTTTGCAGACCTGCTCCACATGTATTTGATGATAATGTTGCTAAAAACTGGAGAGTGTTTGAGCAAGGGTATGATATTTTCATACAGGGCTTTTTCTGATAAAGACACACGTACAAAGGCATTTATTTTGCTTAATTTAGCTGGATCAGAAGCCATTGAAAGGGAACGTTCATTTATGTATGCCCCAGCTGTGTATGCAGGGGAGGGGGAAACTGACATATTGTGGTACTGGCTGAAATGTGGGAGGACCCTGGACCCTGAGTGCTTAAAATGTAAATTTAGAGAAATTTGCAACCCTCAAATGAATATTACAATGGAAATGCACATATTTTACACAAAAGATCAAAAGCATGGTGAAACTTTTACAGCATATATAAATGATTTGAGAAACAAGGCAAAAATGTGCAGTTTTGGTGATCTAAGAGATGATTTGATAAGACAGGTTTGTGTCTGGTATTAAAGATGATGCAGTGAGAAAGATTTTGCTTTGAGTCAGTGATTTAGCTTTAAATTTCAAAAGATTCTGTAAATCTAAAGGGGCACATTCTTTTATTAAAAGAGAACATTCAAAGAGCCAAGTTGATCAACTAGAAAACTGTGACCCTACTTTTTTATGTTGATGGTGTGTCTGTGCTTGGTGAAACAGTCGATGCAGTAAATATTTTGGCAAAGAATGAAGTATTTTCTACTGTCCTGATTAATGGGAACCCTGTAGAGCTCAGGGCTGACACTGGTTCAAAGTGCAATGTTATGTCAGCAGAAATGTTTGCCAAAGTAAGTGCTGGTGAGAAGCTTGATCTGGCAAAGTGTGCAAAGCTTGTTGCTTATGGTAGTAAATAAAGTGCTTTCATGTTACTCTGCTGGGAATAGCTATGACTTACAATTTGACATAGTCAAAAGGCACGTGTAGTCAGAGACAGTTTGAAAATGGGACTGCTTTCATTTAATAGAGAAGTCCACCATGTAAGCACATGTAACAATGAATATTTCGCACAAACTGTTTTTTCTGACTATGCTGATTTTTTCAAAGCCAAGTTAGGCAGATTCCCAGTTGTGTATTCCATGCAGTAAGCCCAGTCATCAGACCAGCACAGAAATTTCCAGTAATTATGCAAGGCAGAGTCGAAGCTGAGCTAGACAGAATGGTGCATCTAGGAGCAATTTGTCCGGTAGATGAACCAACTAAATGGGTGTCCTCCATGGTGGTAGCTCATAAGAAAAGCTCAGATGATATTAGAATATGTATTGATCCAAGCAATTTGAACAAAGCACTAAAACAATCTCATCATCCAATGCGTACAGTCGAAGAAGTTGCTGCTCTCATGCCTAATGCCACTGTTTTTTTCTGTCTTAGATGCAAAAAGTTCATTTTGGCAAATTTTGCTTGACCGAAAATCTTCATTGCTAACCACTTTCAGTGCACCATTTGGAAGGTACAGATTTTTGAGAATGCCATTTGGGTTAAATTCTGTCAGTGAAGTCTTTCAACATGCGATGGAACAAAGTTTTTTTCTGGCTATTCATGTGCTATTATAGTAGTTGATATTCTTGTAGGAGGCAATGGTGAAGTCAAACATGATAGAAACCTCAAAAAAGTTTTGGAACATGCTCATTAGGTGAATCTTAAGCTAAATCCTCAGAAATTCAAACTCAGGGTACAATAAGTTACTTATGTGGGTAATTTGTTTACCAGGTCAGGCTTATGACCGTATCCTTCCAAGCAAACTGCAGTTCTTGAGATGCCAGCTCCAGAGGAAGTTGCGTCCTTACAATGTTTTCTTGGCATGGTCAGTTATTTGGTCAAGCTAATTTCAGATCCGCTAACAGAGCTGATACACAAAGATGTAACCTGGTCCTGGTTGGAACAACATCAAAAACCATTCAATGTCTTGAAACAGAAAATTGCCAGTCCACCCACGCTAAGATATTATGGTGTGCACAAACCTGTAACTCTTTCCTGTGATGCCTCAAAGTTTGGTCTTGGTGCAGTCATTCTTCAAGAAGGTAGACCAGTAGCCTATGTGTCCAGAACTCTAACCCAAACTGAGATGCAGTATGCTCAGATAGAGAAAGAGCTCTTGGCAATTGTGTTTGCATCTTCAAAGTTCAATGATTATATTTATAACATACCTATTCAAATAGAGACTGACCACCAATGTTTGGTTACTATTTTGAAAAAGCCAGTGCACACAGCTCCTGGGAGATTGCAATGCATGATGCTGAAATTGCAAAAGCACAATTTTCACTTGGTTTACACTTTTGGCAATCTTCTTTATCTTGCTGATACTTTACCCAGATCACCCAGAAAAAATACTGAACAGCATGAACATGAGAAACCATATTTTGAAGTCATGGAAATGATAAATTTTAATTCTACACATATTGTCAAGCTTAGAACTCACATGACTTCAGATACAATTCTTCAAAAGCTCAACCTCTTTATCAGTTGAGGAAGGCCATCAATGTAATCTTGTTTACCACTAGAAGTGCAGCAGTATTTTCCTTACAGAGACGAGATTTTGATGGATGATGGTATCATGATGAAAGGTGTAAAAGTGATTGTTCCAAAATTCTTGTGACAAGAGTATATTAAAATCTTCCATTGTGGCCACCCAGGAACTGATTCTACCAAAAGAAGGACGAGAGGACTGGTATTTTGGCCTTCCATGTCAAAAGACACTGAGAAAGATCTCTCACCTTGTTCTGTATGTAATAGTACTAAACCACATCAACAAAAAGAATCACTTCATCTAAGCCAGATTCCTGAACTACTTTGGTTGACAGTAGTTACAGATATTTTCAAATGGAATGGTCAGCATTACTTGTTATTAGTAGACTCTTACTCAAATAGGTTTGAGATTGACCTACTTCCTAATCTCATGTCCAGTACTGCCCTTACAAAGTTGAAGAGACATTTTTCTGTCCATGGTAGTCTGCACAAACTAATTTCTGGCAATGGTACACAGTTTACAAGTCAGCAGTTCAAGAGATTTCCTGAAACATGGAACTTTGTTCATATTAAGAGTAGTCCTAAATACCCATGGTTAAATGGCTTGACCGAATGTGCAGTTGAAAGGGCAAAACAGCTGTTGGAGAAATCTAAACAAGACAATACTGATGTTTTTCTAAATCTGTTTAATCTCAGGAACATTCCTCTTGACAATCTACTTGGTTCACCTGCCTAGAGGTTAATGTCAAGACAAACCAGAACCACACTACCAATCTGTAAGAATTTATTGATTCCAAGTGCTAAAAACAACAAAGCAGTAAAAGCTCAACTCCTAAAGAAGCATTTGTCCCAAAAGTCCTACTATGATAAAACCAGCAAGCCTCTGAATCCACTGAAAGAAGGAGAGATAGTGAAGATGCAGACAGCAAAATAATTTGACCGAATAGGACTTGTGAAACATTTGTGTGAGGAGCCGAGATTGTACATCGAATCACAAGGGATAGAATTTAGGTGGAATCAAAGCATTTTCTACTGGTGTCCAAGCCACTGTTACAGCATCTTGCCTGTAATAGAGACTCTAATTCTCAGAGTGATTTGTCTAATGTTCCTGTTCCAGAGAACATTTCATCATCTGTTCCTGTTACTGAAAGTATCCCTGAAAATTCTCAAGAACATTTCTCACTGACTGTCCCTGTTGCAAAACCCATTTCTAATTATTACATTATGAGGCCAGGTCGTATCTCCAGACCTAATCCCAAATACACAGCAACCTGGACATGATTGTTGTTGTTTGTATATATTTGTATAATTCATATGCTCATCTAATTGTCATTTTTCATTTGCATGACATAGAAGTCAAAGAGAGACCATGTAGATCAGAATGTGTGTGTACCTTTAACAGCCATGCCAGTCTATGCGCACATGCATATAAGTACAGAGCACGTACAAGTAAGAGTGCCATTTTGAGTGAGCAGCTGGAGTGAACACATGCATGTGTGTAGCAGTCAGTCAGTTAGTTAGTTCATTTAAGTTTTTTGTTCCAGTTATCCATCCTGATGTGTTTGTGTGTAATAAACAACTTAATTGAACACCCAGCCTCATCATCTTATTTGAATACACAAGACGAGTGACAATTTGTGTTGAAATATTCCTTTCCATTGAAACTGCATGTAAAATATAAAATGAAAAAAGAGGTTTGCTTTAATATGGCTGCATTTCTAGGCCTATGCAAAAAGAATAGTGCATTTATGTATAACAAACTACGTTTAAGTGAAACCTGATCTTACACCTACCTAGTAGAAATAGTGACCATCTCCCAATCTTCACCACAAGACATTTAAAGCAAGCTCACAAACACACAGTATATAACCAAGTACATCTTTCAACATTTAATAGCAGCACCTTCATTACCTACTTTCATAAATGCAACTGGAACATTCATAAAAGCCTACACCTAGATGAGGCTGTATCATTCTTTAACAGCAAATTTCTAAATATACTAAATTAACTTGCCCAAACTAGAACAAAAAGAATCAACCTAACCCTGCCCCGAGTTATCAAATGGAATCAGACAATGCATGGAAAATGGGGACAAGGCATGGAAAACATGGTCCGAAAACAAATTTCAGCAAGCCACGTATCTAACATCTCCAAAACCTCTTGAAGCAAAAATTAAGCTGGACTACGTGCTTCTCAAAACTTCAAGATAGACACCAAGATAACCCCACAGTTTTCTGGTCCATCATAAAATGACTACCTCACCCTTGTCCAACCACCACACCCTCTACAACTACCAACAGCAACTCTGTTTCCATACTTACCCAATTCTTTCTGGATATGTTTAAATCATTTGATGCAGTCTCACACCAGGAATTTCTTGTAGAATCTGCCTGTCTAGGCCTCTTCCAATCTACCCTTCCATTGTTCCAAAGCTGTCTGACAGACCGACTCCAGACTGTCATATGGAATCAATAACTGTCCCCTTTCCTGCCAGTTTTAGTCTGTGTATGACAGGAGCCAATTTAGGTCCCCTTCTGTTCACCATTTTTACTAAATGATCTCCACAAACTTGTCTCATCTTCTTCCATAGTTCAGTACACAGATGATGGCTTCCTTATTTTCTCAGCATAAAACCTAATATAATTTCTTCTTTATTGACATAATTTTCTTTCAACATAACCCATTTTAATTCCTGCCCTGCCTCCTTCCTTTTTAGTTGTCACCACCTCTTAATCTCACTTTGACCACTTCATCTACCTTACTGACCCCTTCACTGACCTTCTGCTGCTTATTGAAGTGACTACTGGAATGAACCCTCTAACAGCTGTTCCTACAGCATTTTCAGGAATTTGAACCATCCTTCTTCTGCTTTTTTTTCTGCTGCTTCTCTCTCAAGGCTCTTCTGGGCCAAGCTCATAAGGCCTTGGCCTAGCTCAGCCTTGTCCTGAGAGACTAGACCACTACATACCACCCTCCCCTCCCACTCACCCACTCACTCATCATGAATTAAATCTAAAGGCCCCCCACCCCCCCCCTACCCCATGCCCCTCCAAGGTGAAAAGGGTGACCCCTCTCTACCTCCTAATCAACCTAAAAAAAAGTGGAGATGGGAAAATATTCTCCCTGCTCCACTAGACTGCTGGTCTGCAAATGCTAGTGTAGGTCTTTAGTGTGAGAATAACCTCTCTTAGTCTGGTGGTGGTAGGTGGTGGTAGGGGGGGGTAGTGGTGGTTCTTCTCACCCTACAACCAGGTCAGCTAGAGCAGCAGTGATGACAGATCAGTGAACCTCCATCAGTCATCATTTCTCCCTGGAAAAAACTGAAAAAAAAGAAAATCTCTAAGCACCATTGCCTCTCCTTCTGAGGTACAAAGTCACTGCTCTGTGTCTATCTGGTAGCATAATCTACTGCCTCCGGGATATACTTCTTCCCTGTGGAACTTGGGGTACTCAAAGGCCACACAATATCCATAGCTACCCTCTGAAATGTCTCCTCAATCACAGGTAAAGGTATTGACACAGCTTTGACCTTGTCCCCTGCCTTGAATACCTTTTGGCACTGCTCACTGGTCCTGCAGTACCCTGTTACATCCCTTGCAATCCCAGATCAATAAATTAAATAATACATCTCTTGGTATGTTTTATGCCCATCTGACCTGCAAAAGGAATGTCATGGGCTATGGCTAGAAATACCAGACAGTAGGCTGTGGGCACTACCAATCCCTCACCCTCAGCCCTCCCTCAGGGTCCAATCTCTGTACAGCAACCCTTTGTTACAGTATACAGACTGACCTTTTCCTTCAGCATCAGGTGTCTCCTTAGCTACCTCTCTCAAGTCTCATAAGGTGGGGTCCAAAAGCTGAGCCTGTTTCAACTCTACTTTTTTAACTCCTCCCAGCTCCCCCTTCCACAGGAAGCCTAGTTTCTTCTGACATTGGTGCCTCACTGTCAGCCTCGGTACTATCACTCACCTCTGTCCTTGCAGTCCCCCTGTCCACAGGAACATCAGTACCTACCAGCAGCTGTGGCTCTCTTTCAGGCTCAGTGCTACAAGGTAGCTCCCTCCCTGCAATAGACACATCACCATCCCCAGCTTCAGGTGTGAGGTATGTGTGGGTCTTCCCTGGGCTACCAGACCTACATATCTGTCTCCAAGCCCGACTGCATGTAACTGCATGCAAACAAGGAATTTCATTATCAAAATCATTCCCTGTCAAAACATCTGCAGGAATATCCTCAAACACAGGTACTTGCTTGCTTCCTTTTCCACCATCCCAGTCAAGTTGAATCCTGGCCAGAGGAATTTGGAATAAGATCCCTCCTAAAGCTGTGATTGGAGTGGACTGCCCAAGCAAGTACTGCTCCTCTTTAACCACTGCAGGCTTCACAATACTTATGTCAGAGGCTGTGTCTCTCTTAGTAGTGGCCTGTCTTCCATCCACTAAGATAGGATACAAACTCTGGTGATAGTTCGGTATCCTTGTTGTTTCCAGGCATCTTACTACTGGCACACTGTTATTCCTACATGCTGGCTCCCTCACCTTTTGTTCCCCACCTTGCTTCAGTGGACATTTGTATGGTACATGACCCCTCTGGTTACATTTAAAACATCTAACCCCTGTTGCTGGCTGTGTACCTGAACTAGTAGCTTTACCTGTTACTAATAGAGTCTGTTGAGGTGATTTATGTTGCCTACCATGGGTTCCCTTATATCAATGTGCAGCACTGGAATCCCCTTCTTGTGCAGTGATGCCCTGCTTGCTAATTAGAGATCCCCTTTTCTCCCCAGCTCATCTGTAGAGTTACACTCCCAGTCTGCCAAGCAGATTCTCATCTCCTCAGGCAAAGTACTAAAGGCTTGTTCCCTCATCAAAAGGACTGTCAGTCTTTCAAAAGTGGTGACCTGACACCCACTCACCCACCTATGAAAATAAGCATCTAACTCAGCAATATCGTCACATACACTTTCATCTGCCTTGCGTTTATAATCACTAAACCTTTTTCTGTAGGCTTCAGGTGTTAACTTATAACAGTTCAATAAATATTTTTTACACTATCATAGTTTACAAAATCAGTATCAGACAATTTAGAAAAAGCAGTTACAGCTTTACTATGAAGTAAGGGGGTAAGGAACCTTACCCAGCGCTCTTGTTCAACATTATAGTGTTACATACTCTTTCATGTATATGAATAAAACTATCAAAGTCACCCCCTCTGCAAACCGTGGAAGAAATTTGCTGACCTTTACTGCTTCTGGGGTCTGGTTATTCCCTTCCCCATTACCTCCATGACCCTGGAAGAGTCAAAGTCTTCCTCTAGTGTTGTCGCTGCTTCTTTTTTTTTCAGCCTCCAATTGCCGCAGGCTCTCATTTTCTTCGCTTTCCAAATGCTGCAATGTATCTTCAATTTCCAAATGCTTGGCCTCCAGTTGATGCTGCTCCTCCTTTTCATTGGTCTCATGTTGACACTGCTTCTCTTTTTCTTTGATCTCCCAACACCACATTCACTCTTCAGTCTCCAAACTCCACAGTCACTGTTAGGTGTCCAAATATTTGGCCACCAGTTCAAGTCTCTTTAACTCCAGATGGATTTTTAAGTCCTCTGAGGAAAAGGTGAACTGTCCTGTTTCTGAGGACTGCAAATCTCCATCACCAGACTGGTTGTCCTCCTGGCCACTAGTCCACACTGTAGCTGCAATTAAAGCTGAAATAATTTCCTCTTTAGTCCAGTTAGAATGCATCAATCATTTGACTTCACACACCTTGGCCAACTGGTTCTTTGTCAGCTTACCATAAACCTCTGCTGATATCATCGCCTGCTTTCTCCGACTAAACTAAACTAACAGAAATTAATAAAACTGTTGTGAAAATGAAACTCTGAACGTTACCTTGTGGCTTTTGACAGTAAACACACCTTCAGTAACAACTGCCCATAGGCTACTGAAGTTAAATTAATATCCTACCATTCTGCCACCAATATGTGACAACCTCTCTTTACCCCAGGCAAGTAATCAAATAGCCTCAAGCCTCACCACTGACACCAATGAGAGACAGTCACTAAGAACAGGAATGAATTTACACAGTATGTTCAGATGCAGCTCTCTGCATCAAGCACAGTTTCCCCCAAGACCACACTGGGAACGCACTCCAGAAGTGGGACTGGCCTCTGTCTCTCCAGATCCCAAACAAGATTTACTTTGGAGCACTGTGTCCCAGTTCAAAGTAGCTGACACACCCACACCTGGATATTTGATTTTCACCCACACACACTCCTGGGAAAGGCTGGTACAGATTTCCTAGCTGTACCCCTTCAGCCCAGACTATAAGGTAACCACACTGCCACCAGTCAACCACTCTCAGGCTCTTACAAGGGTATCCAAATATACTGAGTAAAATCAATACTAATATAAATGGTGTAACCAAAGCACCAGGGCTTTTTGGAGTAGCCATGGCATCACTAAAATAAGTGCAAGTACTCTCAAGACATTAAAAGTATTCTCTAAAAGACTAGCCACAATGAAAGGTATAAAAATATTTAATAATAAATAATAAAATAAAAAACATGTGAGAATGCTGAATATCTAAGTACAATAAACACCAGAGTTTCATTCACAGGAGAAATAAAATAACTCAGTTGGACAGATGCAGAAAAACAATACGTAACTAATTTCACTGTATTTTATGACTGTCTAACAAATAACTGTTCCCTAGCTAACTTAATATAGCAAGGCAAGATTAGATGCTGAGATGCTTACTTCCACAAGGCAAAGTGATGAGCTTCCAGCTAAAGCTGAACTGAACTAACTGAACTAACTGGCTGTGATAACTGATATAGATCTTTATATTAGGTTCCAAAGAAAACAGAACAAACTGCTGTGAGAGTTCCATTCTCTCAGTGATGGTTATAGAATGATATCACATTTGATCAACTGACTCTGGTACAATACACATTCAGAGCTTTGCTAAGATCTGTTGCAGTACTTGAAAATTATAGAACAATTTCAAAAACTTCTACTCTTCCCTTCCAGAATTCTTTGTTTAAACATATACATTTAATCAGTTATAATAACACTGTTGATACGTTTTTAACACACACATCTGTACAAGTCAGTGTGATAGTCAAATGACAAGAATTTATTTACAAAACTCCAGCTAACTATGCTAGCATATGTTACACATGCACTACCCTATTTTCACTGGCATAAATTGCAAAACCTCACATCATCACATCGATGATGGAAGTTAAGGCTCTGAGGTAGCCAAATGCCTAGGTACCTGAAGTGTGGTGCTGATTCTATCGCTTCATTATTTTTACTTAGAATTTGACAAAATGAAGAAAGTGAAGAAAGTTTTCTAAGTGTGCCAAAATCAGATGGCTTTAGTCTTTTTAGCATTTAGGAAGAGTCTGAGATCTGACAGACAGGAGGATAGTAGGCTGATCTCTTTTTCTTTTTTTTTTTCAATAAATATCTTTATTAAATTGTCACATATGACATAAGCAATCTTACAGTTATGTAAATGAAAAACAAACAGGATTGAGTCCACTTTAGTTACAAACATTATACATCACAGACACCATTGAAACAACTGTAGTTGCAAACATTATACATCACTTATAACGTATCCAGTCATTACACTCCCAAAAAATATGTTCCCAGCCACATCTTTCTTGCCCATCACACCTCCAACATTTGCTATTTACCTGAGGAAAAATTCTTTGGAGTCTACTTGGGGTATAAAAATACCTATGTAAACACTTCTAGGCAAAAATCCCAAATCTTCTAGACTTTGTTACATGTTGGGAGGTATACATATATTCCCCAGTGTCTCTTTGTAAATTGCTTATCCAATCTCTCTTCCCAATCCTTTCTAAGCTCCTCTGAATAATTCTTATAATTATAATGCAATATTTTATATGCTCTACTAATTATTCCTTTTTAATGGTAGCTTCTGTTCTAGAGTCTATTAAAAACTCTACCAGTGCTGGTCTTTCATTTAGGACACCCCCTATTTCTTTCTCTTTGCCTATACTCTGATATCAGTCCTTGATAGGGAAGGCAATCTCTAACCTGCAGTCCAAATAAATTCATGGCCCTTCCCTTTCTACCATCTTTCCCTCTATAGTTATTTGCTCCCAATACCGTAGTTCCTTTAACCGTTTTCTCCAATAAATTCCAGCCCACTCGTGACAATTATCTGTACCCCTACCCACAGTCAACCCTATCGGTAGAATCACTTTTATCCATTCTCATGCTGGTTTATTTCTTAGAATACTCCCTGCTATTTTATGAATATAATACTCTGTATGATTTTTGTTGTTCTCTTTAAGAGTCTGCTTCCAAAAAACATTCTTTCCTTATTTCTTGAGCTTCATCCCTGTAACATCATCATTCCTATAACTGTGTTGCTCTAAAATCTCCCCTTTCAAATTGGGTAATCCTGGTCTGCCTTGTTGTATTGGAAGAATCAGATTATCCCACTTGACCCTTGCTGTCTTCCCTTCCCAGATACAATCCTTCAATTCTTTTAATTGCTATCCACAGCTTCTCCTCTGGTTGATAAAATATGCTTGCCCTGTGTAGTAGACTAAAGGGACCAAAACATTTTAATTGCTTATATCTTAATATCCATATCCATCTAACAAAGCTTCCAGTTTCTCAATTTTTGTATTATCTTCTGTTTAATCTCTTCCAATTGTTCCACTTGAAAACATTGAAATTCTAAACCATTGAAATTCATATGGTCGAGACCATATCATCGAATGTTCAGAACATCGATGTTGTCAAGGGGAAGAAAAAGGTAAGTAAACAAGGGAAAAAGCTAGTGTTTCTGTAGGGCAGCAAGGTGACCTGCACACTGTGTCTGTGAATGTGCCATCTCTGTGATGGCACTGCAGACAGGGTACAGGAAAATCTCCCGTTTAGCGCTTCTGCATATAACGCTAAAACATAGATTTCCCTTTACCCCACTGTAGTACGATCCCGGAGCTGGTATATTAATGTTGGGGGTGGGGGATGGGGGGCACAACCCCCCACAAGGGGGGGGGGTGCAGGGGGTAACCCCCCCCTGTATAAAATAGTTTTTAGAAGTTTTTTCTTTTTTTTTACATTCCCTTTGAATCTTTGATGGTTTGAAACTCAATGTTCTGGTCTTGATAATCAGAATTTCGATGTTTCAAGCTTTCAATGATTTCAAGTAGAACCCTTCCAACATATCATTAGCTATGACAACAAAGTAATCTCTAATCCATACTCCTAAATACTTCATTTTATCATGTCCCCATAAATATGGATATTGTTGGATCAATTTGTGAGTGGTTATATAATTTACCATTATTGCCTTTGTTTTAGCTTCATTAATTTTGTATCCTGAGAAGATTTGAAACTGTCTTAAAATTTTACACAACACTGTAATGTCTCTTTCTGGTTTTGTCATTTATAAAATAATATCATCTGCAAATAGAGCCAGCTTTTCATGACTATCATACCAGTTATATCCTTGAATTTCTGAGTCCCTTATTTTCTTTGCCAATGGTTCTAAATATAATGCAAACAACAAAGGAGAAAACAGACAACCATACCTGGTTCCTCTACTCAAGCAGAAGTCATCAGAGAGGACCCCACCCACTTTAATTTTCGCCTCCAATCCCTCATATATACTCCTAATCAACCTTATAATTGTATCACGGAAAATAATTGACCTGCTCATGAAGTCCCAGTCTACCCTATCAAATGCTTTCTCTGCATCAAAACCCACCAATAACAGTTGTATTTTCTTACATTTGTCAAATGTTTGCCTCCCCTCCACAAAACCACACTGATCCATATCTATCAATTTTGGTATCACTTATGCCATTCTTTTAGCCATTATAGACATAAACACTTTATAATTATGATTTAGTATTGAAATGGGCCTGTATGAATCTGGATCTGATGGATGTTTACCCTCTTTAGGTATTACCATTACTACCGCTTTCTTCCAGGATGCTGGTACCACTCTTCCTCTTAAAATACTGTTAAACAAAACCTTTCAGATCTTTATCAGTTTTTTACCTGCTAGCTTCCAAACTTCCACAGGAATACCATCTATTCCTGGGGACTTTCCTGTAGATTGGTTATATACAGCCATTTTTAGCTCATCTCTTCCAGTCCTGTTAGTAACTGAGTCTCATCTACCGCTAACCTTGGCATAATTAATTCTTCCATAAACATTTCCATTTGTACCTTTTCTTGATTTCTATATCTCTCTGCTTTATAAAAACTTTCATAAAATTTCTGAAACATTTCTAATACTTCTACAGGATCTCTTGTTATCTTTCTTGCTATAGGCTCCCTAAGTACAGTGACATCCCTTTCCACTTTCTGCTGCTTGAGTCATTGTGCTAAAAAATGTTGTGCTCTAGAAGTATTATCAAAAAATAGTTGCTTAACAGAAATATTTCTAAATTCATGCATATTATCGAGGTAATCCCTAATTTTCTGTTTAGCATTCTGCAGTTGGTCCTTTTCTTATTCTGAGAGATTCCCCCTATTTTGCAAAACTTTAACATCTGTCAGTTCCTCTAAATAGTTTGTTACTTCTTAACCATATCTCCCTTTCTTTTATCTCCACCCTAGTTTTAAACTCCACTTTAATTGTATCTAACTCCCTAGCCATGTTTTTAGAAGAAATGTCTTTCTTCTCTAGTAGCTTCTGAATTAATTCCAAAACCCATTCCTTAAATTCTTCTACATATATCTACTAGATATCTTCCATTATTATCTTTTTTTTATCTTCTATCACTATTGGAGCTCCTCTTGCAATTAATATATGTACTCCTCTTTTCCTTCACCCTAGATATTCCACTGAGTAACCATGCTGAAAACCTTTCTTTATCAAATTCACATGTTCACTTTTTTCCAGGTGTGTCTCCTGTAGCATAACTATTTTCACTCTACATTTTTAATATAGTTCACTACTCCTTCTTTTTTATATTTATCTGTAAGACCATTCAGATTGAAAGACATTACAGAAAGCATCATTTTCTTATATAGTTATTATATACTTATTACCACCTTTTATGTATAACTGCTTTTTTGTTAAATGTCTAGTTCCAACTTTTATGTTACATGCATATACTGTTTGGCAGGTTGGTCTTTTATATAGGTGGTGGTGCTGCGGTAGCGTTGTCGCCTCACAGTAAGACGCTGTTCGATTCTCAGCTAGAGCGTCTTCTGCATGGAGACATGCGTGAATGGGTGTACCTTCGTTGAAGGTTGTGCGTCAGGCCTGGCAAGCCGGTACATAAAAATCAACTGCCAATCATTAGCGGACCGGAGTTCCGCTGTGGTGACCCCTAACCGGGAAAAGCCAAAAGACACACACACTTGTCATATCCATTTGAGCTTATGCCACATCTTACATAACATTTTAATTTTTGAAAGCCCTCAAACAGAACCAATACCCCCAAACCCCCCTAAAACTTATTAAATTAATAATAACATACAAAACTATGTACATCTTCAAATATTGAAGCTTTTGCTTCATAATAAGAACAAAAGTTCTAAGTTGATAGCTACAGAGACAGGCTAGAGTTAACCAAAATGAAAGGTTCATCATGCTAAGACACACTGCACAGCTTGTGCTATTAGTAAGTGTTATTTGATTTTGTCTCTCTTTATAGCTGTCCCATCTGAGAAAACACTTGAATGCTTTCAGTAAACACTTTCTCCAAGCCATTTCTCTTTATCAAATTGTTTTCTAGTGACATGCAAAGCGGACACAAAGCTGCTAAGGATACCTTATTTAAAAGAAAAAAGCATTATAATATTCAATAATCTTTTTCATTTACATGCTTTGCCAAAAACTTGTTAATGGATAACGCTTAGGGTATTAATCCAGTCATTTCCCTATGCAAGCATGAGAAAAAGCACACTGATTTTGCTGAGATTTTTTTTAAGTTTAGTTTTTATAGTGTTGGCTGACATTTGATATCTGTAAGCTACTATATTGCCTGCAGCATAAGGGAATTGGGGCATATGGTGGGTCAGAGAGCTGTTTGTTAATAAATATGGAGCATAGTATGAGAAAGTGCTGGACTTTGTTGGCCACCTAAGTAGGTGGTTGGAAAACCACATAAACCTTGTGAGACAATGCCTGCCCTGGTTAGTGTGCAAAGAAGTTGATGCTCATCTAGGTCAAAGGCTTGTCAGATCAATGAGGGCTGGATCAGCAATGGTGTAAAAGGCTGTACTATTTCTACCTGAACTGAATATGTGTTGGCATGGTGATAGAATATTGCAATTCCGGGTGTATTTGGATAGTTGCACAAAGAATAGTTAAATATTTGTACTAGTGTTGTAGGAATAAAATCTGTACTATTTCTACCTGAACTGAATATGTGTTGGCATGGTGATAGGATATTGCAATTCCGGGTGTATTTGGATAGTTGCACAAAGAATAGTTAAATATTTTTACTAGTGTTGTAGGAATAAAATCTGGTCTGAAACCATTAGATGTGGTGGATTGATACTGGTTTATCCACGGCTTGGTTTGTGATATTTTTTATTGAGGCAAAAATTATAGAGGTGACATAATTGGGCAAGAATATGGTCTCTAAATAATGAAATGAACCATGGCTGTTTGCCATCAGCACCTACAGATTTAATGTTTTTTTTCTGTTTTGTTGTAGGATATGTTATAGTTTTGATGTGGAATGGAGGTATCTATAGAGAAATCTGTATTGATTGTGTGTGCGTTGGTCTATTATGACAGTTGATGGGAAAGTGGTAAATTCCTTATGTTTTATTAATTGTGCTGTTTGTTGGTGTTTGGTATTTTACCTGAAACATTATTACCTAATTCAGAATTCTGATTTGTTTTGTTTCCTTTGAGTGATTTTTGTGATAGCTGAAGGAAATTACCCTTATGTCTTGTGTTTTTTGTGAAGTTTTAGTATAATGAATTTTTATTCCATTTTGGGTGTTAGTAAAGACTTTCAGTGATGCTAAGCTTAGTCCTTTAATTTGAATATGGTTTTAAGTTCCTTCATTATCTAGTGATTTTTTTTTGTTGTTGTTTTTATGAAGCCTAGTGTTAAGTGGAAAGTATTTGTTTTTCAGTTTAAGTAAGGTATGTATAAATTCAGAAGCTACTGGCATGGATCTTCAAAAGGCAGAATATTATTCTAGGGCATTATAACATTATAAAAGACCTTCGGTCAAGCCTGCAATATCTTTGCTGGCACTACTTAGATTGTAACAGACTGTACAGTGATAACTAAAGCACAGATGTAGGATTTTAATGAATGATTTCCTGTTTGGCATATTTATGACGACAAGATCTAGTACAAAGTGTCTTTCTACCTTTAAACTGAGACTTGTTGCTTCTGAGAGAAGCCGAATGAGAACATGATGAAAAAGGAATTCATTTGCAGAAGCATTTGTCAAGTGAAGGTGACTAATTTGGAAAATTCTGAGAATTATTGCCTTTGAATGGTTTGCATTGTTGTATTATTTCATTTAAAATGTTAAACATTTAGAGGGAGGAGAAAGTAAAAAAAAAATAATAATCACAAGATGAAAGGAGTACCTCCCAAGTGCAGTCCTTGTGGTGTCAAGGCATTACATTTTAGAATAAACTATCTCCATAATGCAGACATTGTTACCACGTCTGTTATGAGCATACATCTTTTCCAACACAATTGCATTAAACCAGATAACAGTTCTAGATACTGTAGTACCTTCTGAAACCATCCATAATATTTATATGCATCTTAAGATACATTTGTCAGCATTCTCACCCTCCACCATAATACTACTAAAGAAAAAAAAAAGCTTATGGATCTGGCCAGCACAAAAATCGACTACTCCCATGTTGGAAGTATTTGCCTGAATCTTTCATCAAAATATTTAAAACTGGCTACAAAAAGCTTATCCCAACTGTAATCTGTTCTTATAAATAGCTTCATCCAAGAAGCCGTGTTTCAGAGACTTGGACACCCCAATTATTGGCCCTTACGCAGAAAAGGTAAATCTAATGAACTCATTAACTGTGTGTCTATTGTGGTCCTTGCCTTGTCATTGATAATAGAAATATGTGTGTATACACAAGACAGAGATTATCTCAGTTATGTATGACAATGCATTTTGTGCAAAACACAGCACAGTTATCTGACCTTCAAAGAAAATATCCGCCATCTACTCAACAAATCACTAATACTCCATTCCTATTCTTTGCTCTGTGTAAAGCATTTGGCACTGTCTCACACAATATTCCCTTATTTCACCTTGCTACATTTGGTCTGTACTCCACTGCTGCTAAGTAGTTTTCCATCTACCATCCTGGATATATCCAGTTTGCTGGAAAATACAGTCCTTCATGCAACTGCAGTTGATACATGAGTCCTCCAGGACACTGTAGCCATGGTGCAGTGTCCTGCAGGATTCTGTACTGTAGCTACTATTGCTCAGTATGTTTAATAGGATGTGTATCAAATAGATCTTGCTAATGTTTTTAAGTACACCAATCATGCAACACTACAATTATATGCCAGAACTATCAAGGAGGTAAATTCCTTTGTGTAACACTAATTTCTAGCATACATTCCTGGTTTTCTGAATCTGGTTATTTTTTTAATGCCACAAAAACAAAAACAATGCTCTTCCATAACTCCCTTAGTACCAGCTCTGCATGATTTCCCTCATTTGTTTCACTGTCAACACACTTGATGAATTCACTGCTAATGCAAAGCTATTGGATGCCATTACTGGTATTCATTTAAAATTTAACTACCAAATTAAAAAAACATTGTCCAGATCAGCCATTCAAACACTGGACTCCCCTGGTAGAGTGAAACAGCTCCTCATGAGTCATTCTGAGTTAGCGAGAACCCATTGCTTTTTGTTATCAGGTTTCATACACATCTCCCATCCCAACAAATCTTCATACTATTCACCTCACTAAACAGAAACAGTTTTGTAATGAAATATCAAAGTCTGATGCTGAGCTCTCCTAATGCTTCTCCTTCCCACTGCATTACTTTCAATATATGCCTGACTTGACAGCTACTTCTAGTACAATAATCCTATTTTGTCCATGAGCTAATTTTTACAAAGGTCACTCCTAATTTGTTGGAGATTGCAGATCTGAGCTACAATTCATATAGCACATTCCTCCTCCTCTTACACTTTTGGGCTGCCAAATTATAGTCCACCTCTTCAAATTGTATCACTCCACTAGTTAAAAAGCTAATTCTATTTCTAATTCTGACCATGTTCTCTCTCAATGTTCCCTTCTATTTCTTACCGTCTAATGCACAGTATTAAACTGCTCTTTTCTATCTAATTCATCCAAATTCATACCCCCATCTGGGTCTGTATCACATCATTTAACTTGCTATTTATTGTCAAACTTACATGGTTGAAACCCTTTTTTGTTGAATGATCATTTTAGAGAATATTTTCCCAGGGAAAAAATGCAGTGGGCCATGACTGGGAATTTCCCTTTTTCCCCACTGTAGTGCGATCTCAGAGTTGGTATATTTATTTAGTGTAGGGTGTGGGGGGCACAGCCTCCCACATTGGGGGCATGGGGTGTGAAGCTCCCGACCTGAGTAGGTTTTAAATTTTGTGCTTTTTTTTTGTGACATTCGGTATTTGGACTACTGGTTCTTTTCCCTGGAAAAATATTTGCTAAAATGATCATTCGACTAAAATGGGTTTTGACAAAGTGAGTTTGACACAGAAGTATTCAATAAAAAGTAGGTTCGATTATGTGATATAGACCTCCCCCTTATCCAGATGAATCAGTGGTAAAAATGTATCTCACTCCTTTGTTCTATTAGCATGTTATGCTGAACAATTTGTTTGACTTTGCTTCATTTCTTTGCCTGCTATACTTTTATAAAATGCATTTAGCCATAGCAGGGGGGCTGTCCTCAGCAGGACTACTTTGGCTGATAATGATTGAAAATTACAGGTGGTACAGTTAGATGACACTATATTTTATGACATTCCAGAGGAATGCAATACCCAAATCCACTGGTATAGAGGCCCTTGTGAATGTCACCACTCAGTACATGTACTCATCAAAGCCTTACCTACCATTCATGAGACAAACTTACACAGGCTCCTCAGGTATACATAGGGCATTGACTGCTGTGTGTGTACACCTACCAACCAGGTGGACTTATGGGAAGAACCTCTGCAGAGAAGTGGCATAGGATTGCCATAAACTGTGTGTGAATTATGTGAACTTCCTGGGTGGTACATGAGCCCATTATTCCTATTTTTGTATCCCTGTCCTTCTAGAGCATGTGAGGCTTTAATGGCAGCTTGTCTGAAGTTTGGTAATACCAAGAACCTCGTGGGAAGAATGCAGTCTTGTAGAATGCATCATGTTGTTGATCCTTATCACAGGTGTCCTTGGGATCCAGATATGCTCCTGCATATGTTGTATCATGATGTTGAGGAACTGGTTAAGTATTCAAGAGCTAGAGGCCTGAGATATACCTAGCTCTTCCAATGTAGGTCACTGGAAGCACCCTATGACTAAGATGGTCATTACTATACACATATCTTCATGTTCATAAGAGTAGACATGCCACTCATACCTCCTGATTCTGCTAATAGTCAACTTAATTCACCTAGGATGCATAGTATGTATATCCCTGTCAGTTCTGCTGTGATTATCTGTTTCTCTGTAAATTTAAATATGTGACTTGCTACCTCAAACATTGCCAGCATTGGTTTAGACAAACTACTAGCACATGCTGTTAGGCTGTGTCACATATCCCATAAATCATGGCATTCCAAGTGGGTAAGTGCTGCTGTGAAGAACCTCCATTTTATATGTCTCCAAATCCTTCCACCATCTTAGTCTCCTGTATTTGCATACTCCATTTTGCTGATTTGCATGAAGTTTCGTCTATATGTCATTATGTTCTTATTTGCATGCACTACATAAGTGGATTATGGTGAGTTTTCACCCCTCCATTACATATTGAATGTCTATAATATGTATAAATTATATTTATATATATATATATTTTTGTATTGCTAGACTTCTCTTAAATATCTGTTTTATGTAAGACTTTGTCATGGCTAGGTAAGCTTTGAAAGCAATGTACTATACCTTTAATTTTTGGTGTATAGGATTATTTTCCCGCCGAATTAGTATATTTAAACTTGGTGATAGTACTGAGTGTTTGAATGGGTCTGAAGAAGCCATATCGGTGAAAGCGCTTACCTGCATTCTTTGTATGTGGAATAAATCAGATTTTATAGCATTGGAGTCTTGGAGTCGTGTTTAATTGTTACTTTGGAGGCTTGGATATATGCTGAATTCTGCATTTCAGCCAGCGTCAGTATTTGGCTTACCTACCCTGAGTTTAATCATTATTATCAAAAAATAGTTGCTTAACAGAAATATTTCTAAATTCATGCATATTATCGAGGTAATTCCTAATTTCCTGTTTAGCATTCTGCAGTTGGTCCTTTTCTTATTCTGAGATTCCCCCTATTTTGCAAAACTTTAACATCTGTCAGTTCCTCTAAATAGTTTGTTACTTCTTAACCATATCTCCCTTTCTTTTATCTCCACCCTAGTTTTAAACTCCACTTTAATTGTATCTAACTCCCTAGCCATATTTTTAGAAGAAATGTCTTTCTTCTCTAGTAGCTTCTGAATTAATTCCAAAACCCATTCCTTAAATTCTTCTATATATATCTACTAGATATCTTCCATTATTATCTTTTTTCCCTCTTCTATCACTATTGGAGCTCCTCTTGCAATTAATATAAGTACTCCTCTTTTCCTTCACCCTAGATATTCCACTGAGTAACCATCCTGAAAACCTTTCTTTATCAAATTCACATGTTCAGTTTTTTCCAGGTGTGTCTCCTGTAGCATAACTATTTTCACTCTACATTTTTAATATAGTTCACTACTCCTTCTTTTTTATATTTATCTGTAAGACCATTCAGATTGAAAGACATTACAGAAAGCATCATTTTCTTATATAGTTATTATACTTATTACCACCTTTTATGTATAACTGCTTTTTTGTTAAATGTCTAGTTCCAACTTTTATGTTACACGCATATACTGTTTGGCAGGTTGGTCTTTTATATAGTTCTTACTTGTCATATCCATTTGAGCTTATGCCACATCTTACATAACGTTTTAATTTTTGAAAGCCCTCAAACAGAACCAACACCCCCAAACCCCCCTAAAACGTATTAAATTAATAATAACATACAAAACTATGTACATCTTCAAATATTAAAGCTTTTGCTTCATAATGAGAACAAAAGTTCTAAGTTGATAGCTACAGATACAGGCTAGAGTTAACCAAAACGAAAGGTTCATCGTGCTAAGACACACTGTACTGCTTGTGCTATTAGTAAGTGTTATTTGATTTTGTCTCTCTTTATAGCTGTCCCATCTGAGAAAACACTTGAATGCTTTCAGTAAACACTTTCTCCAAGCCATTTCTCTTTATCAAATTGTTTTCTAGTGACATGCAAAGCGGACACAAAGCTGCTAAGGATACCTTATTTAAAAGAAAAAAGCATTATAATATTCAATAATCTTTTTCATTTACATGCTTTGCCAAAAACGCGTTAATGGATAACGCTTAGGGTATTAATCCAGTCATTTCCCTATGCAAGCATGAGAAAAAGCACACTGATTTTGCTGAGATCTTTTTTAAGTTTAGTTTTTATAGTGTTGGCTGACATTTGATATCTGTAAGCTACTATATTGCCTGCAGCATAAGGGAATTGGGGCATATGATGGGTCAGAGAGCTGTTTGTTAATAAATATGGAGCATAGTATGAGAGAGTGCTGGACTTTGTTGGCCACCTAAGTAGGTGGTTGGAAAACCACATAAACCTTGTGAGCCAATGCCTGCCCTGGTTAGTGTGCAAAGAAGTTGATGGTCATCTAGGTCAAAGGCTTGTCAGATCAATGAGGGACAGATCAGCAATGGTGTAAAAGGCTGTACTATTTCTACCTGAACTGAATATGTGTTGGCATGGTGATAGGATATTGCAATTCCGGGTGTATTTGGATAGTTGCACAAAGAATAGTTGAATATTTTTACTAGTGTTGTAGGAATAAAATCTGGTCTGAAACCATTAGATGTGGTGGATTGATACTGGTTTATCCACTGCTTGGTTTGTGATATTTTTTATTGAGGCAAAAATTATAGAGGTGACATAATTGGGCAAGAATATGGTCTCTGCATAATGAAATGAACCATGGCTGTTTGCCATCAGCGCCTACAGATTTAATGTTTTTTTTCTGTTTTGTTGTAGGATATGTTTAGTTTTATAGTTTTGATGTGGAATGGAGGTATCTATATAGAAATCTGTATTGATTGTGTGTGTGTTGGTCTATTATGACAGTTGATGGGAAAGTGGTAAATTCCTTATGTTTTATTAATTGTGCTGTTTGTTGGTGTATGGTATTTTACCTGAAACATTATTACCTAATTCAGAATTCTGATTTTTTTTGTTTCCTTTGAGTGATTTTTGTGATAGCTGAAGGGAATTACCCTTATGTCTTGTGTTTTTTGTGAAGTTTTAGTATAATGAATTTTTATTCCATTTTGGGTGTTAGTAAAGACTTTCAGTGATGCTAAGCTTAGTCCTTTAATTTGAATATGGTTTTAAGTTCCTTCATTATCTAGTGATTTTTTTTTTGTTGTTGTTTTTATGAAGCCTAGTATTAAGTGGAAAGTATTTGTTTTTCAGTTTAAGTAAGGTATGTATAAATTCAGAAGCTACTGGCATGGATCTTCAAGAGGCAGAATATTATTCTAGGGCATTATAACATTATAAAAGACCTTCGGTCAAGCCTGTAATATCTTTGCTGGCACTACTTAGATTGTAACAGACTGTACAGTGATAACTAAAGCACAGATGTAGGATTTTAATGAATGATTTCCTGTTTGGCATATTAATGATGACAAGCTCAAGGACGAAGTGCCTTTCTACCTTTAAACTGAGACTTGTTGCTTCTGAGAGAAGCTGAATGAGAACATGATGAAAAAGGAATTCATTTGCAGAAACATTTGTCAAGTGAAGGTGACTAATTTGGAAAATTCTGAGAATTATTGCCTTTGAATGGTTTGCATTGTTGTATTATTTCATTTAAAATGTTAAACATTTAGAGGGAGGAGAAAGTAAAAAAAAATAATCACAAGATGAAAGGGGTACCTCCCAAGTGCAGTCCTTGTGGTGTCAATGTATTAAATTTTAGAATAAACTATCTCCATAGTGCAGACATTGTTATCACATCTGTTATGAGCATAAATCTTTTCCAACACAATTGCATTAAACCAGATAACAGTCCTAGATACTGTAGTACCTTCTGAAACCATGCATATTATTTATATGCATCTTAAGATACATTTGTCAGCATTCTCACCCTCCACCATAATACTACTAAAGAAAAAAAAAAGCTTATGGATCTGGCCAGCACAAAAATCAACTACTCCCATGTTGGAGGTATTTACCTGAATCTTTCATCAGAATATTTAAAACTGGCTACAAAAAGCTTATCCCAACTGGAATCTTTTCTTATAAATAGCTCCATCCAAGACAGCCGTGTTTCAGAGACTTGGACACCCCAATTATTGGCCCTTACGCAGTAAAAAGTAAATTTAATGAACTCATTAACTGTGTGTCTATTGTGGTCCGTGCCTTGCCATTGATAATAGAAAGATGTGTGTATGTACAGGTCAGAGATTATCTCAGTTATGTATAACAATGCATTTTGTGCAAAACACAGCACAGTTATCTGACCTTCAAAGACAATATCCGCCATCTACTCAACAAATCACTAGTACTCCATTCCTATTCTTTGCTCTGTGTAAAGCATTTGGCACTCTCTCACACAATATTCCCTTATTTCACCTTGCTACATTTGGTCTGTACTCCACTGCTGCTAAGTAGTTTTCCATCTACCATCCTGGATACATCCAGTTTTTTGGAAAATACAGTCCTTCATGCAACTGCAGTTAATACATGAGTCCCCCAGGACCCTGTAGCCATGGTGCAGTGTCCTGCAGGATTCTGTACTGTAGCTACTATTGCTTAGTATGTTTAATAGGATGTGTATCAAATAGATCTTGCTAATGTTTTTAAATACACCAATCATGCAACCCTACAATTATATGCCAGAACTATCAAGGAGGTAAATTCCTTTGTGTAACACTAATTTCTAGCATACATTCCTGGTTTTCTGAATCTGGTTATTTTTTTAATGCCACCAAAACAAAAACAATGCTCTTCCATAACTCTCTTAGTACCAGCTCTGCATGATTTCCCTCATCTGTTTCACTGTCAACACACTTGATGAATTCACTGCTAATGCAAAGCTTCTGGATGCCATCACTGGCATTCATTTAAAATTTAACTACCAAATTAAAAAAATATTGTCCAAATCAGCCAATCAAATACTGGACTCCACTGGTAGAGTGAAACAGCTCCTCATGAGTCATTCTGAGTTAGCGAGAACCCATTGCTTTTTGTTATCAGGTTTCATACACATCTCCCATCCCCACAAATCTTCATACTATTCACCTCACTAAACAGAAACAGTTTTGTAATGAAATATCAAAGTCTGATGCTGAGCTCTCCTAATGCTTCTCCTTCCCACTGCATTACTTTCAAGATATGCCTGACTTGACATCTACTTCTAGTACAATAATCCTATTTTGTCCATGAGCTAATATTTACAAAGGTCACTTATAGTCCACCTCTTCAAATTGTATCACTCCACTAGTTAAAAAGCTAATTCTATTTCTAATTCTGACCATGTTCTCTCTCAATGTTCCCTTTTATTTCTTACCGTCTAATGCACAGTATTAAACTGCTCTTTTCTGTCTAATTCATCCAAATTCATCCCCCATCCGGGTCTGTATCACATCATTTAACTTGCTATTTATCGTCAAACTTATATTGTTGAAACCCTTTTTTGTTGAATGATCATTTTAGAGAATATTTTCCCAGGGAAAAAATGCAGTGGGCCATGACTGGGAATTTCTCTTTTCCCCCACTGTAGTGCAATCTCAGAGTTGTTATATTTATTTAGTGTAGGGTGTGGGGGGCACAGCCTCCCACATTGGGGGCATGGGGTGTGAAGCCCCCCACCTGAGTAGGTTTTAAATGTTGTGCTTTTTTGTGACATTCAGTATTTGGTCTACTGGTTCTTTTCCCTGGGAAAATATTTGCTAAAATTATCATTCAACCAAAAGGGGTTTTGACAAAGTGAGTTTGACAGAGAAGTATTCAATAAATAGTAGGTTTGATGATGTGATATAGACCCCCCCCTTATCCAGATGAATCAGTGGTAAAAATCTATCTCACTCCTTTGTTCTATTAGCATGTTATGCTGAACAATTTGTTTGACTTTACTTCATTTCTTTGCCTGCTATACTTTTATAAAATGCATTTAGCCATAGCAGGGGGGCTGTCCTCAGCAGGACTACTTTGGCTGATAATGACTGAAAATTACAGGTGGTACAGTTAGATGACACTATATTTTATGACATTCCAGAGGAATGCAATACCCAAATCCACTGGTACAGAGGCCCTTGGGAATGTCACCACTCAGTACATGTACTCATCAAAGCCTTACCTACCATTCATGAGACAAACTTACACAGGCTCCTCAGGTATACATAGGGCATTGTCTGCTGTGTGTGTACACCTACCAACCAGGTGGACTTATGGGAAGAACCCCTGCAGAGCAGTGGCATAGGATTGCCATAAACTGTGTGTGAATTATATGAACTTCCTGGGTGGTACATGAGCCCATTATTCCTATTTTTGTATCCCTGTCCTTCTAGAGCATGTGAGGCTTTAATGGCAGCTTGTCTGAAGTTTGGTAATACCAAGGACCTTGGGGAAGAATGCAGTCTTGTAGAATGCATCATGTTGTTGGTCCTTATCACAGGTGTCCTTGGGATCCAGATATGCTCTTGCATATGTTGTATCATGATGTTGAGGAACTGGTTAAGTATTCAAGAGATAGAGGCCTGAGATATACCTAGCTCTTCCAATGTAGGTCACTGGAAGCACCCTATGACTAAGATGGTCATTACTATACACATATCTTCATGTTCATAAGAGTAGACATGCCACTCATACCTCCTGATTCTGCTAATAGTCAACTTAATTCACCTAGGATGCATAGTATGTATATCCTTGTCAGTTCTGCTGTGATTATCTGTTTCTCTGTAAATTTAAATATGTGACTTGCTACCTCAAACATTGCCAGCATTGGTTTAGACAAACTACTAGCACATGCTGTTCGGCTATGTCACGTATCCCATAAATCATGGCATTCCAAGTGGGTAAGTGCTGCTGTGAAGAACCTCCATTTTATATGTCTCCAAATCCTTCCACCATCTTAGCCTCCTGTATTTGCACACTCCATTTTGCTGATTTGCATGAAGTTTCGTCTATATGTCATTATGTTCTTATTTGCATGCACTACATAATGCACAGTTTCATCTGCTGTCTGAGTCATTCACTCCCTTTTCTATACTTTGCATTGTGCATCCCTCTACAATCCCAGCCCTATTCTAAGAAATATGGTTAGGTCAGTAAATCATCACAATGATTCAATCTAGATGGTATCAATGGCAAAACCATGGAATGTGCATCTACCTTCTGTAAGACAAATCACAAATTAGACATTTTAAACTTGTATTACATACTCTACTACTATCCTGCCTGCATTGCGTGTGCTCCATTGTCTGCCTTATCCTACACTACTTCAATCATGAGGTATCTCACAAATTCACTCCTGTCCAGTTATTTCCTACTTCTTACTTGTCACTACTAATCTACCTGACATTAACTTGTCCTATTCTATTTCTCCAGCTGTGGCATTTAAAAAATAAAATGACTACTGTCTAACTTCATCACTTCCAGTCTCACCCTTTATAGTTCTTTTTCTACTCATTTATTTCCCATAACTCCTCTCACATCTGACTCTGCTTCTCCTGCTGTTTTGATCCCCTGTACTCACCTCTGGGAACTTTACGACTTTGTGCAAAATGGTAAACTGCTGGTATTCATACTTAACTATCGACTGACTTAGTAATAAAGATAGTATTCTGAAAGTGACATGTTACATTGTTATTAAACTGCTGGAGCCCATGAGCATGTGCTGAATGAGTCAGTAACCAGGTCAGTGCTGTGACACTACTGTTCTGTTACGTTATGCTAAAATGTTGGGCATCTTTATTTACTGAATTACAGCAGTAATCAATGCTGTGCCTACTGCTGTCTGTTACTACATTGTTACTAAAGTGACAGATCTCTTATGTAACTATTGAATGGGTTAGTAACAAGAGTCAATGCTCTGAAAATGCTGTGTGGTGTTACTTTGTTATTAACTTGCTGAAAGTAGTACTTTCATATTGAATGAGTCAGTAACAGAGTCAATGCTACAACACTGCTATTTCCGTTACAGTATCACACTGATGACATTCATAACTGTTGAATGACTTTTGTAACAGGGTCAGTGCTCTGAATTATGTTATTAAACTGCTGTAACTTGTATGCAGATACTGAGTGATTGAGTAATAGTTAATACTCTGACAATGTTATGTGTTATTACATTGTTATTAAATTGCTGGAACTTGTATGCTTGTACTGAATAACTCTCTAATATGGTCAGTGCTCTGACATTGCTAAACTGATAAAAATTGCATATCAGTTATACTTAAAGATTTAGTGACGGGGTCAGTGCTGTAATACTGGTGCAGCTTTTTTAGGTCCTTACAAATCTTGCCACTCTGCAAATACTTAATGTATTTTGGGAAAATAACTGCATTTTTGAGGTTCATAGATAAGTACTTGGCTAATAACCACAAGGATCTTTTTAAGTCTAGCCACTGATCCCAGGTGAGAATCAAACCTGGAAGGCCACCACCTTAACCATTATGCCAAACTACCCCTAGTATTGTATAGTATCCAAAAATATGTAAGTTGTAATTTTGCAGAACAGACCACAAGCAAAAATCCAGGTTTATTTAAACGCTTTTCGTCAAGTTTCAGACTTCATCAGAGTAAAAACACATAATCATGACAAACATATATACACCACCCCACCTAGCCATTGGTCAATGTAATTACATCATTTCCTCTAAAACAAACATTATACAAAGTTAATAAAAATTGTTTAAGCTTGATGTTCTTGCAAAAAATACAACTGATAAACCTATAAAAAGTACATCGATTTTAATTTTAAAACAGAACTCAAGGGAATTCTGTCATTAAGACCCGGTACTTGGCAGGCATTAGTTTTAATCTGCCATGTCAATTCCTTAAAATCTAGCCATTCATCCATTGGTCCCCCTCTTGCTCCAAGGTCAATATGGTCTATGGCCCAAACTTAAAAGTGTGTGTGGGGCATGCACAAATGTGCTTGTACAAAGCGTTGTTTATGTTTTTATTCCTGATGCCATATAAGTGTTGATACACCGTTTGCCTCAGTGCTCTTTTTGTCTTACCAATATAGAAACTGGCGCATAGGTCACACACACTGCGACATACACCACCCCCTCTGAGAAACAGGAGTATCTCTTCCTAGGTTTTACCATACCATAACCAGTGATTTTGATGGACTCACCTTGAAACAAGGCTGGACACTGTTTACATCTCCCACATTTGTAGCAATCACCCGGTGTGGGTACACAAGAGTCTCTTTCTATCAGGCCCTTTAAACTAGCTTCCCTCTTATAAACTATAGTGGGCTTATTTACTCATTGTCAGTAGTGAACATGTCCCATAATCTACATATAATGTTCCTGATGTCATAGAAATCAAAACTAAAAGGAAGAATAAAAGCGCTTGAGAAACAGTCCTGTCTCCCAGTCTGGGTTGCTCCAGTGGAGCCATTCTCGTTGGACAATAAGCAAAAAAATTCCCGATTTCCCTTTTTCTAATCACCTCATTGGCAATATCCTGAACAAAATTGCCAGGATAACCCCTTCCAGTCAGCATGTTTTTTAACTTAGCACACTCACTCAAAAAATCATACAGTCCTGAAACCATTCTAGCTAGCCTAACATATTGGCCCTTAACTAGGGCTCTTTTTTGATGCACCGGGTGCCAGCTATCAAAATGCAACAATGGGTTTGAGTATGTTGAAACTTGACAAAAAGCACTTAAATAAACCTGGATTTTTGCTGGTGGTCTGCTCTGCATGCTTCTTTCATCTATTTGCTGTTTTTGAGTGGTTTTACTTTGTTTATTTCTTGGTTTGTGGAGTATGGATGAATGGGAGCAGTTGGGAGCGACTTCCAGCACAGATTTTTTGGCTGTATTGAAGTCTGTAGCTCTTTTGGCAGCAACAGTGGCTGAACTTACTCAGAAAGTTGACAGGCTTATTTCAAATTGGTCGGAGCCTGTTCATGGAGGTACTGAGTTTATTTCCCAGGCCTCGCAGAGGTCGTTCATCATCCCAGCCCAGAGAGTGGGCAGTCAGGGTAATGGAGTTCAAAGAGGAGTGGCTTTTAACAAGGAGATTCATGGCGAGCTGAGTGTTCATTTGGGAAGCTTGCCAAGCAATGGGAATGATACAACTTCGGATTTCGGTTGAACAATGGTTTAGACGTGATACAGATTGGAACTATGATGCTGGACTTGGGCAACACACCAATGGTACTGTAGATGAACAAATTCATTCTTATAAAGAACTTTTGTTTAAATATAAAAAAATACAGTTGGAAAACAGTTATTTAAATGAATGTATGAAATGTGAGCAGGTCCCTAAGGGCCTCCGTATGTGGAGATATCCAACTGGACTGGTTAAAGACTCACAGTTACATCATGATTTAATCAAACTGTTCAACAGGCAAGGCTGTGAGTTGGTGCAATTGCTCACTGTAGACAACTTCAGGAAAATGGCTCATTTATTGACTGAAATTAACAAACTTGATACTAGCATAAAAAATGACCTTTTATTTGAGCATAAAAAGTATGATTTTTATAAAGTGTTTTCTGTGGTTGACAAAAACCTTAGTGACATTAGAATATGAAAAGAAAATAAACTAGTTAGAGACAAATGTGATTATAAGTTCATAGGCTGGTACTACTAGCTCGGCATAGGGGCCTATCTACATAACCCCTAGCCACAATTTCTTTCTTATTTCTTTCACAATATTTACTTTCTGGACCCCTGTCTAGCAGGGTGACTGATGTGATCCCCCGGGGTGAATTCCTATCTCCCATCCAATCATCAAGGTTCCTTTTGAAGAGGGGGGCTGGAGAGCTCTGCTTGAGCATGTATGAGAGTCTATTCTCCAGGAGTCTGGAGGTCTGGGTCAGGAACCCCCATCCTCCAGCATGTTTTGTTCATTGTGATGAAGGTTTTTAGATCCCTGTGTGTGGCTCTGAGGGGGGGGGATTTTTTTTAAGTGGAGCATGTCCAATAGCTCAGAGTTTGACATGGCCTTGTATGTTAAGCAGAGATCACCTCTGAGTAGATGATATGCCACAGAGTATAGCTGTAGGACCTATCCGGAACCACCACTAGGTCAGCAAACTAGTTTATTTAATGGGCAAGCTCAACAGGATGTAAATGTTGACTTGGATAGTGATGACATGGAATCTGGAGTCCCTTTAGAGCCCCCCCCCTGAGGAGATCGGATAGATTGATGAATCAGAGGGATGGGAATCAAACACGTTGGAGGTATGGGGCCAGGGACAGCACCAGGGCCAACAGAGGGGGGGGGGTGCTCAAACCCAACATTGGAGATGAGTAATGTTTTAATGTGTCATGAACATGATTTCACTGCATGTAAAATTATTAAAAATGTGCAAGGTGATTTCAGTATTATTAGCCAATTAGTTGATTGATGTGATGAGAGTTGCTGACTTTTTCTTTTTTTCTAAAGGTTTTTTTCCAACAAACAAAAACAACCTAGTTAGAACTATTGTACAGCTAAGTTTAGAATTGTTTAATTGAATTTGGCCCCATTTCATTTTTGACAATGAAAAGCTAAGCGTCAATTCCCATTTGACTAGACCTAGTACCTTTATACCCCCTTCCCATCCATTGGTCCACCTTTTTGAAACACTTTGTGAGAAAGAAATCAAGGAACTGAGGTTTAAAGATATTACTGAACCCTCCAATTTGGACAATAGGGAGAAAAAACTGCTCAATTACATATTGTGTAAAAGAGATGTCCGTATTATGAAACTGGACAAGGGTGGTGGGTTGTTGGTGATGGATGTTTCGAATAAAATAGAAAAATGTTTGAACTGTTGTTTAGTGACACTTATACTGAAGTCTGCGATAGATGAAAAGAAGTCATCACTCAACTATCTCACCAAAATAAAACCTGAGATGGAGAGGAAATAGGTTCTTCAATACATTAAAAACCACCTCCTTCCTTAAATTCACCATGGCCAGCAATGATCAACTCATTTTGGATGTAACAGTCAAAATATTCCCATTTGTATAACAACATACTCAAACCCATTGTTGCATTTTGATAGCTGGCACCCGGTGCATCAAAAAAGAGCCCTAGTTAAGGGCCAATATGTTAGGTTAGCTAGAATGGTTTCAGGACTGTATGATTTTTTGAGTGAGTGTGCTAAGTTAAAAAACATGCTGACTGGAAGGGGTTATCCTGGCAATTTTGTTCAGGATATTGCCAATGAGGTGATTAGAAAAAGGGAAATCGGGAGTTTTTTTGCTTATTGTCCAACGAGAATGGCCCCACTGGAGCAACCCAGACTGGGAGACAGGACTGTTTCTCAAGCGCTTTTATTCTTCCTTTTAGTGTTGATTTCTATGACATCAGAAACATTATATGTAGATTATGGGACATGTTCACTATTGACAATTAGTAAATAAGCCCACTATAGTTTATAAGAGGGAAGCTAGTTTAAAGGGCCTGATAGAAAGAGACTCTTGTGTACCCACACCAGGTGATTGCTACAAATGTGGGAGATGTAAACAGTGTCCAGCCTTGTTTCAAGGTGAGTCCATCAAAATCACTGGTTATGGTATGGTAAAACCTAGGAAGAGATACTCCTGTTTCTCAGAGGGGGTGGTGTATGTCGCAGTGTGTGTGACCTATGTGCCAGTTTCTTTATTGGTAAGACAAAAAGAGCACTGAGGCAAAGGTTGTATCAACACCTATATGACATCAGGAATAAAAACATAAACAATGCTTTGTACAAGCACATTTGTGCGTGCCCCACACACACTTTTAAGTTTGGGCCATAGACCATATTGACCTTGGAGCAAGAGGGGGACCAATGGATGAATGGCTAGAATTTAAGGAATTGACATGGCAGATTAAAACTAATGCCTGCCAAGTACCAGGTCTTAATGACAGAATTTCCTTGAGTTCTGTTTTAAAATTAAAATTGATGTACTTTTTATAGGTTTATCAGTTGTATTTTTTGCAAGAACATCAAGTTTGAACAATTTTTATTAACTTTGTATAATGTTTGTTTTAGAGGAAATGATGCAGTTACATTGACCAATGGCTAGGTGAGGTGGTGTATATATGTTTGTCATGATTATGTGATTTTATTGTGCTGAAGTCTGAAACTTGACGAAAAGCGCTTAAATATACCTGTATTTTTGCTGGTGGTCTGTTCTGCACGCTTCTTTCATCTATTTGCTGTTTTTGAGTGGTTTTACTTTGTTTATTCCAAGTTGTAATTTTAACTTGACACATTTAACATATCTCTTCTGTCTGGGCTTCTGCTAAAAACTGGTTCTGCCCAATCCGACCTTCCCAGTTACCTAATGCAAATATTTCATTTAATTTCATTGGTTTTACTTACTGCATCATTTAGGTTACAAAAGCCTATTTCTGGGGTGTGAGGGCACAGACCCTCACAGGGGGATGCAGGAGAGTTTGCCCCATGGGTGTAGTCAGTGATTTCCATTTTGTACTCACAGATGCTTACGGCTGCCACCCAACCCACCTGGCATTTAAAAAATGGTCAACATCTGTTTCCCCCTCCTCAAACTTAATATGTGTAATATTTTCAGCTGCCCAGTCAAAAACTATTATAGGTGCAATATTTTCAGCTGCCCAGTCAAAAACTATTAGAGGTATTGATTTTTGATTTACGATCCCCACTGTAAGCAAGCTATATACATGCTGTTATTAATTTAGATGATTAAAGACATAATATGGTCTGATAAAGCCCCAATGTTTCTAATATGCTCAGAAAAAAAGTGTATTCTTTAGAGTACAAAGCCGCCCCCGCCCCAAAGAATGTGTAATGAATTTGTTCACAGTTTGAGTTTTGACCTCTTTTGGTCAATGTAATGTCGTTTGGAGTTTTGTCCATTCAACATTATAAATGCATTCCCATCCCAATATTTTAATCTAAGTCAGCATAATTAACAAAAAAAAATTGGAACACTTGAGGAACACCCCTACATTGTGGTATATAACCAGAAAAATACTCATCAGCATTTGTACAACAAAATCTAGCAAGTAAATAAGAACCCCGTTTTATATCTTTCTTACTTGTCTGTACTTTTCCAAGGGAGAGCAATACATCTTTAAAACAAACCAAATGTCTTGATAAATCAATAAATTAGTCTAAATTTTTGTTTAGATCAGAAGCATTACAAAATTCAATCTAATAAAGTAACCAGAAGAGAATATTGAATGTTTCTTTAATAATCCACACCTAAAAATTCCCTAGCAACTTGTTCTCACAGAAATACGCAAACTTTGTAGACTCTAATTTTTGAAAGGTATTCAAAATTGGTAGTAGTACTGTATAGCTATTACTTTGATTTCTGTCCCCCTGTTTTTGAAAATAGGGACTAACACAAGTTTCTTCCAGGCATCTTGGAAACAGCCAGATTATAAAAAATAATTCCATCTGTAATAAGTAAATTCTCCATCCCCCCCCCAAAAAAGAAAAAGCTACCAGTTTAGTAAATTTAAGATCTAGCCATCAAAATATTTGGATAAAAAGAACCATTAATACTGGATTAATACACTTTGAGTGGCTAAAAAAAAGTAAAATCTGAATGCATCTGCTGAAAATTTATCCCATTATAATCGACAACCCAGATTTGTTGTCAATCATAAAATATTTATTAGCTGTGATTCTAACAACCCAATCTGCGTCATTTTAACATTGCCATGGGCACCACTGATCAGTACATTTGTTTTCCCAACAATTTGCTACACATCTGCCGTGGTTTAGAAGAGTTACCATTATTCTTCCTCAACTGCCCCTTACAAATGCTGACTTATTTCTGAACACATACAAGTTTCAAATTATTTGGGTTTTGTGTGTTCATTGCCTCACTTCTTTCCCTCCTAAATTTATTGCATATATAACTTTTCTTTTGAATAAATGAACCTAATGCCTTATCAAACTATGGGTTACGTAAAGCATTCTTACTAACAGCCAGGCTAACATAAGCAAACAAATCCATAGCTTGAAGTATATAATCCCATTTCTTGTTTACATCTTTTGCCAAAATATGTCCAGTCTTTGGATGCTAAGCCAATAATTAACTGATGAAAGTCTAAATTACAACTAATCTTGTAAGAGAGATTGGGTTATATTGTCCGTGTCTACATGAATATTAACAGATAAATCAATAATTTACAACTTTGCACCATAAGCGTTAGAGAAATAAGTACCCAATACAATTAAGCAATATACCCTGAACTGCAATATCTTGTTGAGCAGTTCTTTTTTTGTTGAAGAAACCCAAATCTAACTACCATTTCCGAAATTAATGGGTGTCTTGGCACTAGCACTAACCACTTATGTGATTATGTATACATTGGGCATTAGATAAAAATTAAAAGATCATAATGGAATTTCAATATAGTAATAGCCAAAACATATTGGGGCAAAATATCTTTAAGTACCGCATGATCAAAATTAAATAAATAATTGTTGAGGTGGGGCAGGGGGTTAAACATTGTTTACTTTGAACCAACACAGGTACCAGGTATAAAGTGTATATTGGTATAACACAAATATAGTATAACACATTCAGTACCAAGTACCAAAAAAGCAAAAACATAAATGCTTAATGTAAAAGCCAGTAAAAACTTGTTCAACGCCAGTACCTTCTGGCCACAAAATTTCACAAGCTGATATTTTCACGATAGCATACGATAAAAAAATCACAGGAACCATAATCCAATAGTCGATATAAAAAATTTATTTGTGTGCACATAAGCTGGTGGGCGAGCTAATATAGCATTCATAATGAATCCAACAAAAAAAAAAAAAATAGGGTCTGTGGCGTGAATCTACAATCTACACTTAACCAAGTGATATTAATTCTAAATAAATTTATAAATTTAATCATCCCAAAATTTAAAAATAAGTATATATATATAGCAGCAACTACATAAAAACAAATATATAATGACATTATAGTGCATATTGAAAAATCTAAATGTTATAAACAAGAATAAAAAATAAAACAGTGCAGTGTAGCATAGAATATCATTGGTGGACAGAGTACAAGTGTTTACTTTGACAAGTGTATAATGTTCCCCAGGGACCTCTCAATCTGATCTGAGAGTGCTTAATGGGATTATGGCATGTCATGATAAGAGAATGGTATATTCTAGATGATTCCAGTGCGATACAAGGGTTTATAGTAAGTAGAAAGCAGTCAAAAGGCAAGTGCTTTACAACACACTGCAGAATTATGGCTTTGGTTGATATTGTTAAATGCCTAGGTTTATCCAGAAATGGATAGATGTTACTCCCTTATGAATTGCATTTTAGTCATTGTTTGATAATGCACTTGTGTCTACAAAACATCTGAATTTAGTAGAGATTGTTTGTGATCTCTCTTTGTCTATCCACTCATACAGCGCAGATAAAGTGAGGCAGGAGAGCCTGGTCCTGGAAAGGCAATGGAGACTGGGCATACATGACCGTTAAAGGATGAGCTCAGGAGAGATGTGAGGGTATCTCAGGGTTGAATAGTGCCAAGGCAGACATTTGCAGTCCCATATGTAAAGTTTTAAGCTTGCCCTGCAAGCCAAAGTAACTCAGTGTGTGTGTGTGTGTGTGTGTGTGTGTGTGTGGGGGGTCCATTGGAAAGAAAGTTCTACCACTCTCCAGATCTTGTAGGACTGGCTATTGGTCTTTCATTCCCAGTTATATTTAGGGTTAGTCAAGGTGTTAGAGAGGATTAAGTGAAGAGGGCTAGACAGCTGATTATAAACAGAGTACTTCAAGCTCTAAAACAAGGGTACTTTGAGAAACTGCTGCTGACCCAGCATTCCTTGGCCAATTAGGCTGAGACACATAAAAGGGAAGAGACCGGTGATCTAAATCATGGACTCTAAAGAAAAGGGGTATTCCTAAGACATCAAAGGAGGTGTCAGATTTTTTTCTTGGTATTATGGTAATTTGCACTTTGGGGGATAGGAAGTTTAGGGCTGCCTTGGCACAGTTGAGCACTCTCTGGGCTTATTCCACCTAATAATAACTGAGGATGTTCTGGTAGTCTCTAAGAATCAGGCAGATGTATTATGATGATTGTGTTACCGTATGTTATTTCTGTTTATGTTACTATGTTTTAGGATACTGTTTGTGACTACTGTTTAAACGTTATGCCATTACCATTATACGTCATGTACTGTGACATTCTATATGTGTTGTGGCATTCTGTATGTGTATGCTATCTTTTGGAGCTTTTCCCCTCGAGTTTTGTAGAGCAGAGCTTGTGTATGTACCTTTAAGAAGCATTTCCATAGGTAGCACTTACACATAAATAGTGAGCACGTGCAGGCAGCAGTGCCATTTTGAGAGAAAAGCCAAAGTGTAACATGTGTGAGTGTGCTGTCAGTCAGTTTATAAGTTTATTTAAGTTACAAAGCCTCATTCCTGATGTGTTTGTGTGTAATAAAGCTGTTTGAACTGAACCCACAACCGCTTGTCTGTTTTATCCTGACCGGATGAGCGACATGGTGTTAGAACCAGGATAAAAGAACAACTTCATCAAGCCATGAGGTGCAGAGTTGAAGGTGAAGGCAGATTAAGCTGGTTGAGTGAAATGGAGCTCAGAGAAACAAAAAAAGCCAGAAATGAACTTAAGGTAACAAAACACTTGCACAAATGAGTTATTTGGCAAAGAAAAGGAAACGGAGCATTTGTAAGGATAAAACACATTATTAATCAAATGAGTAGCACAAAATGAATTATTAATCAAACGAAAGGCACAAAACACATTATTAATTAAGCAAAAGGTTCAAAACCATGATATTTGATAAAATTAGAGGAAATATTCATATGGAGCTGAGAATTACCTTTGATTTGCATAACAAGCATGTTTGAAGTAAAACTGGCACAAGAAAAGTATAATAAGCATGATAAGAGATTAAAAGGGCCTAACGAGCACAATAAAATGGTAAATTAAGCTTTAAGAACAAGGTGACTGCATTTTTTTTAATAAAAGACTGTCTTTTGGCACAAAGTACTGTTTTGCATTTATCAAAGCCATTCAAAGCATAAATAGAGTTGTTTGAAGTATCTCAGACTGTGCAAAGTGTTTGCAGAGTGTGTGCTTTATTATGATGCAATTACTTCAAAGAGTCTGCTGGGTGCAAAGTACAGTTATACTGCAAAGTGCAATCAAAGTACAGCCATTTCGAAATGTGTTTTGTGTTGTGTGCATTTATTCGCAGAGTGCCGCCATTTCAAAGTGTTTCTTACACTGTACAGAGTTATTTCACAAAGTACAGCCATTTTGAAAGATTCCTGTGCTGTGTACAGTTTATTTGCAAAGTGCATTCATCTCAAAGTGTTTCTTACTCTGAGATTTTTCCACTGTGTACAGTTTATTCACAAAGTAAAATTGTTTCAAAGTATTTCTTACACTGATAAGGAGTGGTTCCACAAAGTACAGTGATTTCAAAGTTTTCTTGCACTACGATGATTTATTTGGCAAAGTGCAGTTATTTCAAACAGTTTGTTGTGCTACTGGGCATAATTAGAAGTACTGCCATAAAGTTCTAGCATATATATTTATTTGTGTGTGTTCATACATAATTTCAAACACCTTCACTACTGTGTGTTGAGATGGCAGAGGCATTTTGCAGACCTAGTCCACTTGTGTTTGATCATAATATAGAAGAGAATTGGAGAGCATCTGAGCAGGAATATGATATTTTCATACAAGCAGTTTTTCTGACAAAACTGCACATACAAGGGCATTCATTTTGCTTAACTTAGCTGGGTCAAAAGCCATTGAAATAGACCATTCATTTGTGTATGCACCAGCAGTGTATTCAGGAAAGGGTGAAACTGGCTATATTGCGGTACCGACTAAATCAAAAGAGGGCTCTGAGTGCATGAAACGTACATTTATAGAAATGTGCAACCCCAGACAAATGTTACATTAGAGGGGCACTTATTTTATACAAGAGACCAAAAGCCAGATGAAACTTTTGCATCTTATATCACTGACTTGAGAAATAAGGCCAAAACATGTAGATTTGGTGACTTGAAAGATAAGTTAATAAGGACAGACTTGTGTGTAGTGTTAATAGTGCTGCAGTGAGAAAGATTTTTCTTCATGACAGTGATTTAATGTTAAGCAAATCTATAGAGATTTTCAAATGCATAAGCTCAAAGAAAGGCACACAAGTATGCTTGCTAGTGATGAGACCATGGTTTCAACAGCTTCTAGAGCAAATGTAGACAGCATGCAGCATGTGGCAAGCAAAAACAGGCCTTAGCACATGGCAGCTGTAACCCCTATGGGTTCCCCTGGGAGAAGCCATAGCTTTCTAGCAAGTTTCAAGACTAGCTCGGTAAAAAGGGCAAGGTCAGTGCAGTATAAGGGTGAGTCAGCAAAACCCAAGTCAAGTCTTATTGTTAACTGCCGTAATTGCGGTGCCAGTCATGAAATAAAAGAGAGAAGTTCTTAGCATTTGGTCAGCAATGCCACACGTGTAAAAAATGGAATCACTTTCAAAAGTTTTGTAAATCAAGCAAGCCTCATTCAGTTATTAAGGAAGGTCACTCAAAAAAGCAAGCTGATCATGTAAAAAGCTGCAACCCTACATTCTATGTAGATGGTGTATCAGTGGTTGGTGAAAAGGTTAATGCAGTAGATTTGCTGGCAAATAATGAAGTACTTTGTACTGTCCTGATCAATGGTAAACCCACAGAGCTCAAAGTAGACACTGGTTGAAAGTGTGATATCATGTCAGCAGAAACATTTGCTAAAATGAGGGCTAGTGAGCAACTTAATTTGGCCAATTGTGTGAAGATTGTTGCTTATGGAGGTGAAGAGATTCAAACTGAAAACTCAGTAGTGCTTTCATGCTATTCATCTGGGAACAGTTACAGCTTGCAATTTTATATAGTCAGAAGACTTGTGCAGTCATTATTATGCCTCAGAGACAGTTTGAGAATGAAACTGCTTTCTTTTACCAAAGTAGTCCATCATGTAAGCACATGTCCCAGTTCCAGCTTCAGTGACGCTATTTTCTCAGAGTATGCTGATGTTTTCAATGACAAGCTAGGTAGACTTCCAGTTGTGTACTCCATGAGATTAGACACAGAGGTCAGTCCAGTGGTCAGACCAGCAAGGAGAGTTCTAATAGCTATTCAGGACAAAGTCGAAGTCCAGTTAGACAAAAATAGTGCAGCAAGGTGTGATTTGACCAGTCACAGAACCAATTGAGTGGGTGTCCTCGATGGTAGCTGCTCATAAGAAAAATTTATATGAAATCAGAATAGGCATTGACCCAAGAGACTTGAACAAGGCTTTAAAAAGACCTCATCATCATATTCAGACAGTCAAGGAGATTGCCATCCTTATGCCAAGTTCCTCTGTTTTTTTCTGTCTTAGATGCTAAGAGTTCATTTTGGCAATTAATGCTTGATCGTAAATGTTCACTGCTGACTATATTCAGTACCCCATTTGGTAGATACAGAATCCTCAGGATGTCTTTTGAAATAAATTCTGCCAGTGAACTCTTTCAACATGCAGTGGAACAGATTTTTTCAGGCTACCCGAATGCAATAATAGTTGATTATTTACTGGTTTGAGGTAATGGTGAATAAGAGCATGACAGAAACCTCAGGAAAGTTCTGGACAGAGCATGTGAATTTAAAGCTCAGTCCTCTGAAATGTAAATTAAAACTACCAGAAGTTACTTATGTAGGTCATTTATTTACCAGTACAGGCCTTTGACCAGACACTTCTAAACAAGCAGCCATTTTTGAGATGCCAGCTCCAGACAATGTCTAAGGTCTACAGCGTTTTCTTGGTATGGTTAACTATTTGCGCAAATATATCCCTGACTTTAGTGAGTCATCAACACCTTTATGAGAGCAGACATGCAATAATGTTGCCTGGTCATGGTTACAACTACACCAGAGGGCATTTGATAACCTCAAGCAGCAAATTGCCAACCCGCCTATATTAGGGTACAATGATGGCCACACACCAGCAGTTGTTTCCTGTGATGCTTCAAAGTTCAGTCTTGGTGCAGTTATTTTTCAAGAGGGCAAACCTATTGCCTATGCATCTAGAACTCTTACCCAAACAGAGGTGCAATATGCTCAAATTGAGAAGGAACTTCTGGCAATTGTGTTTGCATGTTCAAAGATCCATGGTTATATTTACGGCCGAGCTATCCAGATAGAAACTGACCATCAATCTCTTGTCACTATTTTAAAGAAGCCTATACATTTACTCCAGCAAGACTACAAAGAACGATGCTCAAATTGCAAAAGTATAATTACAAAATGGTCTATACAAAAGTCAAACTTCTTTATCTGGCTGATACTTTATCCAGATCACTCAGAAATACCACAGAACAGCTTGATGAAGAGAATTTTGACTTTGACTTCCTGGATATGCATAATTTTTCTAACACAGGACTTGATGAGCTGAGAGATCATACAAAGACTGATCCAATTTTGCAAAAGCTCAACCACTTCATCAGTGTAGGATCGTTGTCAAAGCAATCCTGTGTACCGGCAGACATATGACTTTATTTTCCATACAGAGATGAGTTGCTGATGGAAGATGGTATCATTTTCAAAGGTCCAAAGCTTATTGTTCCTACTTACTTACAATGTGAATACATTTAGATTTTGCATCATGGCCACCCAGGTTCCGATTCTACCAAAACAAGGTGAGAGGACTAGTATTTTGGCCTTCTCTATCGAAATACATTGATAAAGTGCTTTCTTCTTGTTCGGTATGCAAAAGTACTAAGCCACATTTGCAAAAAGAGCCACTTCAGAAAAGCCAAATTCCTGAACTACCTTGGTTAACATTAGCCACTGATATGTTTGAGTGGAACAGTCAGCATTACTTAGTGTTGGTAGACTCTTATTCGAACTGGTTTGAGATTGATTTGCTACCTAACCTAACATCCAGTGCTGTCATTACTAAGATGAAATGTTATTTCTCAGTCCATGGTAGTCCACACAACATTATTTCTGACAGCCATTCTCAATTTACCAGTCAATTGTTTCAGAGATTTGCAAAAGAGTAGGACTTTATCAATGATACAAGACATCCTAAATACCCACAGCCAAATGTCCTTGCTGAACATGCAGTACAGAGTGCAAAGCAATTACTAGAGAGGTCAAAGCATGACAATACTGATATCTTCTTGAATTTACTTAATCTCAGAAATATACCCCATGACAACCCCCTTGGCTCACCTGCTCAGAGACTTCTATCTAGGCAAACCAGAGCAACCTTGCCTATCAGTTCTAGTTTGTTGGTGCCTAATGCTAAAAACAACAGAAAATAAAAGCCCAACTTTTTAAGAAGAGTTCTTCTCAGAAGTCCAGCTATGATAAAATGAGCAGATTTCTTTGTCAGTTAAAGAAGGAGAGACAGTGACGATGCAAACAGCGAAAGGCTTTGATCGAATTGGTCAAGTGAGAAGTATATGTGCCAAGCTGAGATCCTACTTAGTGGATTCTGAGGGTATAGAATACAGGAGAAACTGCAGACATGTTCTTCCTTTATCAGAAACATTATTGCAGCTTTGTACTTGTGATATAGACTCTAGATCTCAGAGCAACCCTGACAAACATTCACACCGAAGAACATGTCTCAGTATCCATTCCATTTCCTGATGATGTCCTGGTTGTCCCCAAAGTTGAACATTCCTTGAAGATAGTCCCTGTTGCTAGATCCAATTCTGACTTTTATGTTACATGATCAGGTTATATTTCTAGACCTAGTGTAAAATACTCAGCAAACTGGACATGATTGTTTTATATGTGTCTAATTTTGTATGATTGCATGTCAAAGAATTAGTTCTGTATAATTGCATGTCAAAAAAGCATTTCTGTAAATTGCATGTCATTGAATACTGTGATTTAGAATATCATCTATTTCTCAAAGAGGGAGGATGTAGAACACAGTGTGTGTATGTACCTTTAAGAAGCAATTCCAGATGTAAGCACCTGCATATAAATAATGAGCATGTGCAAACAGCAGTGCCATTTTGACCGAACAGCCAGAGTGTTAACATGTATGAGTGTAGTAGTCAGTCTGTTTATAAGTTGATTTAAGTTTAAGCTACAAAGCCTCATTCCTGATATGTTTGTGTGTAATAAAGCTGCTTGAAATGAACCCACAACTGCTTGTCTGTTTTATCCTGACTGGATGAGCGACATGGTGTCAGAACTAGGATTAAAAAAACAACTTCTTCAAGCCATGAGGTGAAGAGTTGAAGGGGAAGGCAGATTAAGCTGGTTGAGTGAAACAGAGCTCAGATAAACAAAAATGGCCGGAAATTAACTAAAGGTAACAAAAAAACCTTGCACAAACGATTTATTTGGCAAAGAAAATGAAATGGAGCATTTGTAAGGCAAGAATGTGCATTATTAATCAAACGAGTAACACAAAACTTATAATTAATCGAATGAAAGGCACAATACGCATTATTAATTAAAAGAAATGTTTGAAATCATGATATTTGATAAAACTAGCAGAAATATTCATATGGGGCTCAGAATTACCTTTGGTTTGCATAACAAATATGTTTGAAGTAAAACGGACACAAGAAAAGAATAATGAGCATCATAAGAGAATAAAAGGGCATAACGAGTACAATAAAAGGGCAAATTAAGCTGAAAGAGCAACGTGACTGCATGTTTTTTTTTTTTTTAGCAAAAGACCGTGTTTGGGCACAAATTACTATTTCGCATTGACCAAAGCCACTGAAAGCATAACTACAGCCGTTCGATGTATCCCAGAGTGTGGAAAGTGTTTGCAGAGTGTCTGCTTTATTTCACAGAGTTTGCTGGGTGCAAAGTAAAGTTATATTGGAAAGTGCAGTCAAAGTACAGCCATTTGAAAAGTTTCTTGTGCTGTATGCATTTATTTGCAGAATGCCGCCATTTCAAAGTGTTTCTTACACTGTACAGTTATTTCGCAAAGTACAGCCATTTTGAAAGGTTCTTGTGCTGTGTACAGTTCATTTGCAAAGTGCATTCATCTCAAAGTGTTTTTTTCCTCTGAGCTTTTTCTACTGTGTACAGTTTATTCATAAAGTAGAGTCATTTCAAAGTATTTCTTACACTGATAAGGAGTGGTTTCACAAAGTACAGTGATTTCAAAGTGTTCTTGTACTACGATGATTTATTTGGCAAAGTGCATTTATTTCAAAGAGTTTGTTGTGCTACTGGGCATAATTACAAGTACTGACATAAAGTTCTGGCATGTATATTTATGTGTGTATGTTCATACATAATTTCAACCACCTTCACTCCTGTGTGTTGAGATGAAAGAGGCATTTTGCAGACTTAGTCCACTTGTATTTGATCATAATATAGCAGAGAATTGGAGAGGATCTGTGCAGGAATATGAAATTTTAATACAAGCAGCTTTTTTTGACAAAGACATTCATTTTGCTTAACTGTGTCAGAAGCCATTGAAAGAGAGTGTTCATTTGTGTGTTCACCAGCAGTATATGCAGGAGAGGGGGGTAAATCACCATACTGTGGTACCGGCTGAATCAAGAGAGGACCCTGAGTGCTTGAAATATAAATTTAGAGAAATGTGCAACCCCCAGATAAATGTTAGATTAGAGAGGCACTTATTTTATAAAAGACACCAAAAGCCAGGTGAAACCTTTGCAGCTTATATCACTGACTTGAGAAACAAGGGGAAAATGTGCTGATTTGTTGACTTGAAAGATGAATTAATAAAGGACAGGTTTGTGTGTGGTGTCAATAGTGCTTTAGTGAGAAAGATTTTGCTTTGTGACAGTAATTTAACATTAAGCAAAGCTATAGAGATTTGTCAAATTCACGAGCTCACAGAAAGGCATGTAAGTATGCTTGCAATGATAAGAGCATGGTTTTAACAACTTCAAGAGCAAACATAGTCAGCATGCAGCATTTGGCAAGCAGAAGCAGGCCTAAGAACATGGCCGTTGCAACCCCTGTGGGTTCCCCTGGGAGGAGCATAGCTTTCTAGCAAGTTCCAAGACTAGCTCAGTAAAAAGGGCATGATCAGTGCAGTATAAGGGTGAGTCAGTAAAACTCAAGTAAAGTCTTATTGTTAACTATTGTAGTTGTGGTGCCAGTCATGAGTGCAAAAGAAAAGCAGCTGTGGTGCCAGTCATGAATGTAAAAGAGAGAAGTGCACAGAATTTGGTCAGCAATGCCACAAGTGTAAAAAATGGAATCACTTTCAAATGTATTATAAATCAAGAAAACCTCATTCAGTTATTAAGAAAGGTAACTCAAAAAAGCAAGTTGCTCATGTAGAGAGCTGCAACCCTATGTTCTATGTAGATGGTATATCATTGGTTGGTGAAAAGGTTAATGCAGTAGATTTGCTGGCAAAGAATGAAGTATTTTGTACTGTCCTGATCAATGGTATACCGACAGAGCTCAAAGTAGCCACTGGTTGAAAGTGTAATGTAATATCAGCAGAAACATCTGCTAAAGTGAGGGCTAGTGAGCAACTTAATTTGGTCAACTGTGCAAAGCTTGTTGCTTATGGAGGTGAAGAGATTCAAACTGAAGGCTCAGTAGTGGTTTCATGCTATTCAGCTGGGAACAGTTACAGCTTGTAATTTTATGTAGTTAGAAGACCTGTGCAGTCATTATTAGGTCTCAGAGACAATTTGAGAATGAAACTGAATTCCATCATGTAAGCACATGTCCCAGTTCCAGCTTTAGTGATGCTATTTTCTCAGAGTACGTTGATGTTTTTGTTGACAAGCTAGGTAGACTTCCAATTGTGTACTCCATGAGAGCAGACCCAGATGGTCAGTCTAGTGGTCAGACCAGCAAGGAAAGTTCCAATAGCTATACAGGACAAAGTCAAGATCCAGTTAGAGAAAATGGTGCAGCAAGATGTGATTTGTTTAGTCACAGAACCAATTGAGTGAGTGTCTTCCATGGTAGCTGCTTATAAGAAAAATTCAGATGAAATCAGAATATGCATTGACCCAAAGAGCTCATTTTGGCAAGTAATGCTTGATTGCAAATCTTCACTACTGACTACGTTCAGTATCTCATTTGGTAGATACAGATTTCTCAGTATGAAGACAGAACAATGAGGCAAGGTGCCTGAAAATACTTGTAACCAACAGCAGACAAATACAGGCAACAACAGGAGGTCGACAAAATCACAGTTCAAGCAAGACTCAGAAGGAACAGCCGTTTATTCAAACACATTGTGTTTGAATAAAGGGCTGTTCCTTCTGACTCTTGCTTGAACTGTGATTTTGTCGACCTCCTGTTGGTGCCTGTAGTTGTCTGCTGTAGATTTCTCAGTATGCCTTTTGGAATAAATTCTGCCAGTGAAGTCTTTCCGCATGCAATGGAACAAATGTTTTCAAGGTACCCGTGTGCAATAATAGTTGGTTATTTACTGGTTGGAAGTAATGGTGAAGCAGAGCATGACAGAAACCTCAGGAAAGTTCTGGACAGAGTGCGTGAAGTGAATTTAAAGCTCAGTTCTCTGAAATGTCAATTCAGACTACCAGAAGTTACTTATGTAGGGAATTTATTTACCAGTACAGGCCTATGACCAGACCCTTCTAAACAAGCAGCCATTCTTGAGATTTCAGCTCCAGACAATGTCCAAGGTCTACAGTGTTTTCTTGGCATTGTTAACTATTTGGGAAAATTTATCCCTGATCTTAGTGAGATATGAGCACTTTTAAAAGAGCTGACATGCAAAAATGTTGCCTGATCATGATTAGAACAACACCACTGGGCATTTGATAACCTCAAACAGCAAATTGCCAACCCACCTACATTAGGGTACTATAGGTTCATAGGTTCATAGGTAAGTACTAGGCTATCTGCATGATGGCATCTATAAGCCTAGCCAGAATGTGTAGGCTTTTGCCGCCCCCTTAGATTAGTTCCCTTTGCCTCTGTCCAGCAGAGCCATTAGTTCCCTGTGCCTCTGTCCAGCAGAGCCACTGCAGTGATCCCTGGGGTAAATTTTCTGTTTTCCATCCACTCGACAATATTTCTCTTGAAGAGTGTTAGTGAGGGGCTCTGCCTAATGTAAATTGGAATCCTGTTCCAAAGCATGGGGAGTCTCTGGGACAGGAATCTATCCCTCCAGCACGTGTTATTTATCGTTGTGGTAAGGTTTAGATCCCTAGAGCGTGTGGCTCTTGGGGATTTGTTTTTTTTTTAGGTGGAGCATGTCCATCAATTCTGGGTTGGACATGGCCTTGTATGTCAGGCAGAGATCACCTCTGAGTAAGCGGTATGCAACCGAGTACAGCTGGAGTTTCTTCAGTCGGGCTGCATAGGGCATCTGTTTGAGGCCAGTAATCCTCTTGGTGAGGTACTTCTGTGGTCTTTCCAGCTGTTGCAGGTGTCTTGTAAGGTACATCCCAAATGGGGCATTGTACTCTATGATGGGTCTGATGAGTGATGAGTAGAGGGGCACAATGACCTCTTTTGTTCTAGATACAAACCCTTTTGTTATTAGGTGGGCTACATAGAAGGATTTTCTAACCATCTTGACAATATGATTATCAAAGGAGAGATTGCTATCTACTTGGGTCCCCAGATCCCTTATTACATTTTTTGTATTTAGGGGACTACCACGTATGTGGTAGTTCGTGGGTACTTTGTTTTTCCAAAGGGGATGACTATGAAGTTTTTGGCATTTAGCTTGAAGCCATGATTTTGACATCAGTTATCCATCTCAGTGAGACCCTTCTGGAGGATGTCTGTATCAGCCGGAGAGTCAATTATGGCCCCCAGTTTGGAGTTGTCTGTGAACCTGGTCAGCCATAGTCCCCCTGTGCTTGCCTGTACTCTGAGATGTATATTGATGTCCACAAACCAGTAGTTCTTTCCTGTGATACTTCAAAGTTTTTTGTTGGCGCAGTTATTCTTCAAGAGGGCAGACCTGTTGCCTATGCATCTAGAACTCTTACCCAAACTGAGATGCAGTCTGCTCAAATTGAGAAGGAACTTTTGGCAATTGTGTTTGCATGTTTGAAGTTCCATGATTATATTTATGTCCGAGCTATTCAGATAGAAACTGACCATGAACCTCTAGTCACTATTTTAAAGAAGGCTATGCATTCATCTCCAGACAGACTACAAAGAATGATGCTCAAATTGCAAAAGTATAATATCAAAATTGTCTATACAAAAGGCAAACTTCTTTTTCTGGCTGATACCTTATCCAGATTGCCCAGAAATATCACTGAAGAGCTTGATGCAGAGAATTTTGACTTTGATGTCATGGAAGTCAGTAATCTTTTCTAACAAAGGACATGATGAGCTGAGAGATCATACAAAGACTGATACAATTTTGCAAAAGCTCAACCACTTCATCAATGTAGGATGGCCATCAAAGCAATCCTGTGTACTGCCAGAAGTACAACCTTATTTTCCATAGAGAGATGAGATGCTGATGGAAGATGATATCAGTTTCAAAGGTCCCAAAGTTATTGTTCCTACTACCTTACAATGTGAATACATTCAGAGTTTACATCATGGCCACCCAGGTTATGATTCTACCAAATGAAGGGCTAAAGGACTAGCATTTTGACCTTCTCTATTGAAAGACATTGATAAAGTGCTTTCTTCTTGTTCAGTGTGCAACAGTACTAAGCCGCATTTGCAAAAAGAGCCACTTCAACTAAGCCAGATTCCTGAACTACCTTAGTCAACAGTAGCCACTGACATATTTGAGTGGAACAGTCAGCATTACTTAGTGTTGGTAGACTCTTATTCGAACTGGTTTGAGATCTATTTGCTACATAACCTAATGTCCAGGGCTGTTATTACTAATATGAAATGTCATTTCTCAGTCCATGATAGTCCACACAAAGTTATTTCTGACAACTGTTCTCAGTTTAACAGTCAATTGTTTCAGAGATTTGCAAAAGAGTGGAATTTTATTCATGTTACTAGTAATCCTGAATAACGACAGTCAAGCGGCCTTGCTGAACATGGAGTACAGAGCGCAAAACAATTACTAGAGAGATTAAAGCGTGACAATATCAATATCTTCTTGAATTTACTTAATCTCAGAAATATACCCCCTGACAACCTATTTGGCTCGCCTGCTCAGAGACTTCTATCTAGGCAAACCAGAACAACGTTGCCTATCAGTTCTAGTTTGTTGGTGCCTAATGCTAAAAACAACAGGGCGATCAAAGCCCAACTTTTTAATGTGTTTTTCCCAGAAGTCCAGCTATAATAAAATGAGCAGAGTTCTTTGTCTGTTAAAAGAAGGAGAGACAGTGAGGATGCAAACAGCAAAAGGCTTTGATCGAATTGGTCAAGTGAGAGGTATGGTGGATATAAAAAGTGTACACACCCCTGTTAAAATGCCAGGTTTTTGTGATATAATAACCACAATAAATCATTTCAAAATTTTTCCCACCTTTAATGTGACCTATAACCTGTAGAATTCAATTTGAAAACAAACAAATCTGTTAGGGGAAAAATATAAAAAATAAAAAACGTAAAATACAGCATTCAGTCTTCTTGGGTACATATCTGTCATCAATCAAAGAGACTCGTATTAACCCCAAATAAAGTTCAGCTGTCCTAGTAGGATTTACCTGACATTTACTCGATTGACTGCTACAGCAAAAGCCATGGTTCACAGAGAGCTTGCAGACCATCAAAGGGATCTCATTATTCATTAAAGGTGGGAAAAGTTTTGAAATGATTTATTGTGGTCTCATTTTTATGTCACAAAAACTTGGCATTTTAACAGGGGTGTGTACACTTTTTATATCCGCTGTATATGTGCCGAGCCGAGATCCTACTTAGTGGAATCTGAGGGTATAGAATACAGGAGAAAGTGCAGACATATTCTTCCTGTCTCAGAAATGGTATTGTAGCATTGTGCCTGTGATACAGACTCTAGATCTCAGAGCAACCCTGACAAATGTTCATACCAAAGAACATATCTCAGTATCCATTCCAGTTCCTGATGATGTCCCAGTTTTCCCCAAAGATGAACATTCCTTGGAGACAGTCCTCACTACTAGAGCCAATTCTGACTTTTATGTTACAAGATCAGGTCGTATTTCTAGACCTAGTGTAAAATACAGAGCAACCTGGACATACTTGTTTTATATGTATCTAATTTTGTATGATTGCATGTCAAAGAATTAGTTCTGTATAATTGCATGTCAAAAGATCATTTCTGTAAATTGCATGTTATTGAATACTGTCATTTAGTATATGATCTATTTCTTAAAGAGGCAGGATGTAGAACAGAGCATGTGTATGTACCTTTAAGAAGCATTTCCAGATGTAAGCACATGCATATAAATAGTGAGCATGTGCAGGCAGCAGTTCCATTTTGAGAGAACAACCAGAGTGTTAACATGTATGAGTGTGGTAGTCAGTCTGTTTATAAGTTTATTTAAGTTTAAGTTACAAAGCCTCATTCCTGATGTGTTTGTGTGTAATAAAGCTGCTTGAACTGAACCCACAACAGCTTGTCTGTTTTATTCTGACCCGAAGAGTGACAAGTCTCCACTGAAAAAAGGCATCTGCCCAGTCGGACTAACCTGGTCAACAAATGTCAAACAAATAAATAAAACAAATAAATAAAAGAAATAAGTCTCCTGACTATGTCAGCTCCCTTCAGTGCTTTGGGATGTGGTTATAGTTCATCAGCTACCAGAATAGATTAATCTCATGAATGAGGAGTTTAATTTAGGATAGATGACTGGAGTCATCAGTGGTATCTCCATTCTTAGCATTAAGAAAGGATAATGATTTGGTATTTTTACAGATCCATGTCACTGCTTAATGATGGTTATAAGATATGTATGGCCATTACAGCCTCCATAGTTGCACTGCTGGGTCATTTGTTAAATATGTCAAATCAGTGCTAGTTTGTCAAAGTTAGACAAACCTCTGACAAAGACCGTATTTTTTTGGTTCAGGATGCAGCTAGGTCAGGTTCCCCTTTGCCAGTCATGAGTCTAGCTACTGCAAAATTCTTCAGCTAAGTGATTGGGGGGGTTCTGTTTAGTGCATTGCTAACTTTTGGCTTTCCTTAGAACATATTGATATGTTAGCACAGGTGTACTGAGGTCAAGACCTAACTTTTGAACTGGGTAGTGGGACTGAGTATTGGTAACTGCTTTCCACAATATTTGCCTTGCATCTGGACCATTATCCATAGCCTTAAGAAACTCTATGATAGGCAGTTATACTTTCTGATAATCAAAGATAAAACTTTACTTACTTGCAGGTGACCTAACATCTGAATCTTTTATCTTTCAAAAAGTAGGAGGGGGGGGGGGGCAGATGTTTGAAACACTGGTATTTTGGACAGCTGCAAGGATCTGTCAATCAGGACAGAAACAGAGCTTTAGTAAGTGTACATATGTTGTCTGTCATTTGAAAAGGCATTTCTATACCAATGGCAATGCAAATCTCTTAAGTTCTTGTGAATCAGCCAACCATAACATTAGAACAGACAGCTGAAAAATTAAGATGTGGTCATGAAGAAACAAAAGAAATGTTTTATGAGCAAAATATTCTGTGTATTTAAGCTCTACAGATGATTGCACTCAACTACTAAACTGTGCATAAGCTTTGCTGTCAGCACCCCTAAAGTTTTAAGGGGATTGGGCTCTGGATTTGGCCTTTCTTTAGGAATGTAAGAGTCCAAGCGGTTAAAGTAAGATAATTTCCATCTTGCACCGGGAGTTTTGGGAATACCAGATTTTACTACAGAGATACTTAACTCTGGCTTCTTTACTTATAATTCATGGCCTATTACACTTATCTTGAAAGTCATTAAGTATGGCTAAATAGGCACACTAAAAGCAAGGTTTAATCAATTGCTGTTGCCCAGCTAGAGCTTTGTCAGACTTCTCTATTTTTGAGGCAGGTGCACTGTGGGCATTAACTTATTTGGAAATAGATGAATAAACTGAGGACCCACTCCTGTTACACTTGCAGAGATTTGGAAAAACACAATGAGATCCCCGAGTACTGCAAGTAGCGCCTTCCCCCACCATTTCAATATTGACAATAATTCTCAGAGGAAGAAGGCTTTTTGTCTAGGGTCCAGTATAATTTGAGACATGTCCTAAATCAGACTCTCCACCTAAGGTGCAGACAATTAGTAAGTGTATTCAGATACATGAAATGGTTAACTGTCTCAGGTGGAAGCAGCCCAGTATAGGCCATTTTCCTCATGGGACCTCATCATTCAGGGGCCATCACAAAGTAACTGATATTATGTGATTCTGACAAGATCTTCGTAATGGTCATGTGAAAGAATCGTCTGCCTGGAAGACAGTTACCAAAAAAGTTCAGGAGGGTTAGATGGGAAGGCATTGTGCATCGTGCTACAATGTGCAGCTAAACTGAGATGTTTATGATATTTTAAAGTGTCTTATGAGTTCTTGTAATATATCAAGCAGCCTTAGAAATATTCATGGTGCTGGCAACATAGTGTTTGAAATGAGGAGAGACTTAGCTAGGCAACTGGAGAGATACTTTTGCTCTAGGTTTTTCCACTACAGAAGGCACACGTAATTGATATTTAGTGGAATTTGGTCTTGTGTGAGAATGATCCTTGTCCTTGTTTAATGCTGGTGAGTAGCTGAGAGGGATGGGGTAGATATGAAAGAGCCTGTTATCACTGATCACTAAGAAGGCAGTTACAAGATGGTAGGGGAAATAAACCACCTCCTCTGATAAGGACCTAATAGTAATTGATGAAATATATGAAGGGATACTTTATATTAAACTGAGCTGTAGGACCTAGGCTAATTAATAAATGGATGTCTTAGACAATATTCTTTGATAAACACTTGAATATTGGAAGCTAAGCATAATGAGACTGTGGTCCAGCAGTAGGTATTAAACAAGTCAGGTACTATCACATCTGGATTTGACGTGAGAGAACATGAGAATCAACATTCTGTAATACCCAGCTGGAATGCCTACCATTATGGTGTGTGAATAAGGGATGACTTATTTGTAATCTTTATTCTCAAACCTCTCTTTTCATTGGTTCCTAGGTACTTATTAGGCTACTGAAGCCTAACCTTACATTCCCATGGTAGATTTCAGCTCTTGTATTTTCAATACAATTAATCCAGAGACAAGCCAAACAAGGATATGTTTGGACACTTGCATAGTTTGCCTTATCCATGAAGGATCAGGCTAAGTTTGGCATAATGGTTAAGGTCTTTACTTCATAGACACAAGATACAGGTTTTGATTCTGACCTCAGGATACTGGCTAGGCTTAAAATTACCTTTTAGGACAGGTACCCAGTATTTGCCTATAAACCTAAAAAGGCTGAATTTGCATTTATCCATCCATCTGTCCTAATTACATTGGAATAGAGTAACAAATAACTTTATTTTATGTGGAGTGGAAGACTGTGCCATAAAATCAGTATTATCTGTGATGCAAACCTATTTTATGTGGAGAGGAAGACTGTTCCATAGAATCAGTATTATCTGTGATACAAACCTATCCCTCCGGCATGTTCTATTTATTATGTAAAAGTGATTGACATCCCTTGAGCATGTGTTTATTATACCATTCAGCTTGTGAATGTGCAATAGGTCTGATGGAATAGGCTCTGAAGGTTTATATGCAAGGTGCAAGTTGCCGGTCAGTAGCCTGTATGATACTAAGAAGAGAGACAAAGCTTTGGGATTGTTTTATAGTTTTTACTATTTAGGCCCTTGATTTTTTTTTTTTTTGATTTAGTGAGAAAGCATTGTGGTCATTCCAGCTGTGACAAGTGTTTGAACAGGTACATACCAAAAGAGACAATATACTCAATGATCAGCCTAATGACTGCTGAGTACATTGGAACAATTACCTTCGTGGATGTGGACATCATACCTTTAGATACAGGCTGTGCAATGAAAAAGGGCTTCTATAAAATAGTGGATACTTGGTGATCAAAGGACATTTGGTTCCCATATCCCTAACTATGGGATCAGTTTTCTAGGGTGTGTTTTCAATGTGATAGTTACGAGTTGTGCTTGTTGAAGGATGCAATTCTACATCTCTTGGCATTTAGTTTTAGCCCAAGGTTTTGGCAACAGCTATTTGTATAGGACCGGCCCTCTGGAAGATCGCTGTGTCCTCTGGGTAGTTTACAACAGCACCAGGTTTGCTGTTATATGCAAATGTGGTCAGCCACAAACCCTTAATATTGACTAAGACCTTCCAGAAGTAAATGCCAATCAGGATTTTCCCAAGGAATGAACCCAGTCATACATCATTAGTGACAGGTCTTTTGCAGGTTGTAGAGTTGCTCACCCTAACTTTATGGGTTCTGTTTGTGAGCTGATTTGCTATTCAGTGAGTTATATAGGGATTGATATTTGGGGGAGTTTCAGTGTGGGATGATATTGAATGCCTTTAAGGTGTCTAAATACATGGTATGCACTGTTTTGCCTTCATTCATTGCTTCAGAAAATTTTGAAGAAGTCAACCAGTTTAAGTAGGCAGTACCTGCCCTTGACGAATCTGAACTGACTTGGTTTGAAAGTCTGTAGGTTACCTATACTGTTATTTATTAATTTCATAATGATCCCTTCTGCAGCCTTACAGATGAGACTGGTCAGACTTTTGGGTCTATAATTACCAGGGTCCATTAAAGTTCCATCTTGGAATGGAATTGGAACTGTATTTTCAAAAAAATCATATTGCTTTAGATTATTTCTCACAGAACTACATATTTACTTAACTTATTGTTTTACTATGAATTGTTACTTTGTCCCTTTGAGAAGAAACACTCAGATGTTAAGGTTTAATGTGTAAAGTGAATTTTTTTCAATGTTGATGTTTTTATTGAAACTTTAGGAAAGTTACTTGTTTCATTTTGAAAAACAGAGGTATATACTTGTTTCATTTTGAAAGACAGAGGTTTATGGAAAGGTATATACCCGTGAAACCCTGTTGGGGGTAATTGGCCAAATGTTAAAATTGCGATCTAAAAGATAAGGGCATGTGCAGACAATGGCTTGAGTGGAAACTTAAAGGTGGGCAGTTTACAAGGGCACTAAGATGATATTTTACAACAAAGCAGTGTATAACCAGAAAGCACTTTCTGGTGAAACCAGGAAGCTTTACAATGGTGGGTTATAAGCATTGTTAGAGCAGGGCACAGGGAAGGAAGGTATTTCTATGTCACCTCAGACAGAGTTCCCCATATATTTATAAATGTACAGATTTTAATTTATATGAATCCAGGTGCATATATTTAATATATTTATTTGTATGGTGGAACGATGGTTTGTAGTCTCATTCTGTATCACTAATAGTTGGTTAGATGCAGTGACTCAATCAGATATTGCCCTGTATGAATAACTGTTGCTGAACATTGGAGTAATTGAAGTGACTGTAAGAGCTGCATTGTTAAAGGAAAGCAAGGAATTATCACAAGTCCATTATTTTTTATCTGACTTGCAGCAAAAGCAGTGCTGATTATATTAAGAGCTGGAGGGGTTGGGGTTGCAGGGATTTGTTCACTTACTCATATAAATAATGCTTTCAGTACAATTTTTATTTTAGCAATTCTGGTATTTGAAAAGGTTGGCTTGCCTTTGGTTAGTAAAACAACACTTTAATGTTTGCTCAAAATTGCATTCAACATATTGATGATTAGCATCTGCTATTCGCAGGCCAAATACATCATACTGTGCACATTCTTTGATTTATATATCTGTATCAGCCTTTAAATTTGGTGGAAGAGTCTTCAGATCTTTTTAATATCTTCTCGTCTTACCTAGAAGTCTCTTTTTACTACCTTTTACAGGCTGCTCATCAAAAAATATTTTAATTAATTCTTCCTTCTCATAACTTTCTGACTATACAGTGCATTTTGGTGTGTGTATATGTGTGTGTGTGTGTGTGTGTGTGTGTGTGTGTGTGTGGGGGGGGGGGGGGCATGTGTGTATGTGTGTGTGTGTGTGTGTGTATGTGTGTGTGTGTGTGTGTGTGTGTGTGTGTGTGTGTGTGTGTGTGTGTGTGTACATGCTTCACTATTGTCTCTGGCCCATTCGTTCATAGTGCCTTGATTTCGCTATCATTATAATTTTTACCTGTGCATGCAGGTATGAACTCTGTATGCCACTGTCACATCTCTTCATGGCAAAATATCATGACTGACTAGACAGATGACTTACATTTCTTTGCTTTACCTCTCTGCTGACCACAGTCTATTCAGTCCCCCTCAGTGAAGGCCACTATCAGAACATCTGTACATCTCATCACAAACTAACTAACCGTCAGAGTCTGTTCCTTAAAGTAGGTCACTAGCTGTGTAATAGTAACCTGACCACAAACCCTGGTTATTATACAGTTGGAAAATCCTCTTTTAGCCATCACTAAAGATTTAAAAACAGAACAAAGGAACCTGAAAGGCTAAAAATCTTAAGGTCACTTTGTGCACATGTCTGGAGTTCTGTGCTGCAGCAGTAAAAGAAATATGAATGAGCGAATTAATGCACATATCATAGTTTTGTAGTTCACACAGAAATACAGGTTTTAGGATTTGAATATATCCACCTTAGTATTAGTACAATCAACATTTGTTATATTTTAATTTAGAACTACAGGGTAGCACATATATTCTGATTACTATGATGTGAAGACATAGCATTCTTTATAAAATGGTAGAAAATCTTAAGAAAAGTCTTGTTTTAAAACTTTTTTGTCTGCTGTTTAAAGAGTTACTGAGTCATTGCTGAAAACTAAGATTCATAATTAGAGCCAGTTCAACTTGCTTTCTAAATATATATTCTATGTACTGATGTTTTTCCATTGCAGTTCTGTTTGAGTCATTTGCCTGCATTGCTTATCCCTTACTTCAAGTCATAATCTCAGCGACTCAATTGCTCCTATGAAAGCCGTGGTGTGACAGTCAGATTTATATAACTTCGGGTATGAAAAGGCAGAATAACCAAATTAATTCATCTGGAGTGAAAATTTTCTCTTAATGCATAATATGTGCATTTTGTAAAAATAGTTGCCAAAATAATGCAGTTTTTACAGGATAATACAATCTAATCTCTTTCTCCATATGTCTGGCAGTGTAGACTAAGGATTAAGGAGTATTATCATTTAGTCATGGGTTTGATTCCCCCAATTTTAGTTTCTGTACTGTGTGATTCTGAGCTGACATTTTAACCAGACAATGCGGTTGAGCTGCCCTTGGGGAAAAAAAAACACGTGCCTAGAGAGCTTTTGTCCACTTCTTAAATGATATTTTAGTTCTAATTTATTTTAATTGTGTGACAGTTGGACCAACACTGCATTTTGCTGCCTTTAGAGTAACAAAACAGAAGTTGATTTAAAACAGGAGGCCATTGAGGTATGAAATGCATGCTCTATGGTTCCACACAGTGTATCTGTTGAGTTATTGTACTAAAGCTTGTGCAAAATTTTAGCTAAAATGCTTTTCAGACCTGAAATCATGTTGCCAACATGAATAATGAAAATAATGCACTGAAATGTAAAAATGCAATTTATCAGTTTCTGTTGTAACTACTTTTGAAACCTGAGCATAATTGACAAGAATATCAAAAATTTATATTTTAATAGTTAATCATCATTTTTGCCTGATGGTTTATACACATGAAGATGTCAGGGCAGTAAGGAAGTTGAAAGTAGAAACCATATGCGGCTCTTTTAGCCCTCTTCACATACAGAGTCTAGGCTGTTTCTTTGTGGGTGTGTGCACATGCTAAAAGCACTTAGCTGATAGCAGGTGTAGTCGTTCTGTTAGTGTCAGTACCTCTCAGCACAGGTGCACTTAGCTCCGATACTGGGAAGATTAGAACACCGTGAATTATATGCCTATATCAGTTGCTTGGCTTCATGTGCCAATATTCATACTACAGTATAGCAAGGGATTTTAGTGCCACACTTCTGTGGTTCAAATCTTTGCACGTGGTATTAAAACTAAGTTCTCATTGGCTAAAGTTAGAGGAAGCTTTTGGTGGATATAAATTATTCCAGTTTAAAAAGGAGAAAAAAAGAGAAAGGAAATTTCCCTGCTGCCTTGGCCAAATTGCAAGTAGTCAGTAATGAATATCACATTGGATCACATCTGAAATGCCATGTCTAGCAGAGTAACCTATTAAAAATTACGCATGTAAAACTCAGATGTTTATGTATCGTCTGTCGGTGTGACTGTGGTTTTAATGTGACCACTTCACATTCCACTCTAGTGGTAAGTGGCATTCCATACATGAAATAAGCACATAACACAGAATAAAGTAAACAAGAATAAAAACCCAGGAGTGAACCGTAAAAGGTTCATTAGATGAGTAGCAAACCTAAGGATGTGTAAACTCATCAGAAACTACACACTTCTATGTGGAGTTTTGCTCAAATAACAAGCACAATGTAACCCTGGAACAGATGCACACACTTGCATCTTTCTTTAAAAAGTTTAAGTTCCCTCCAGTAAAATTTAATTTTTCATTAAAGGCAGTTATGTGATTTTAAAGAACCCCAAGCTGGATTAATGTTTCATGCTTAATAAAATAGGCAAAAGCCATCACATAATCAAAAGGTATAAGCTGATACTGAATTATGGTTATCACAGCACATTCAGAGTCTTGAAAAACATTATGAAATAGCTATGATCTATGCAGAATAATGGAGAAGCACTGGGAATGAGCGGATTATGTGTGAGATATTTATTTATTTGTATTTACCCTGAGAACAAACTTAGGAGAGTCAGTAATAGCATGTTATAATAGATATGTGTAATACTAATCCCTCTTAACATTTCTGGGAGGTATCGCTTGCTGTTTTCCTCAGTCAAAATGTAGAGGCAGCTACCTACAGCATTTCTACATGATATCACATGTTATTCAGAGGAACTGCACAAGTGTATCACTTTAGGGCATGTTAATGGGCAGAGTAAAATGAGTGCATCTGTATGCGCACCTTATGTGCACACAGTGTGTGTGTGTGTGTGTGTGTGTGTGTGTGTGTGTGTGTGTGTGTGTGTATATATATATATATATATATATATATATATAGCCATCTTTCTCTCTCTCTCTCTATATATATATATATATATATATATCTCTATATGGGTCTACATTGTTTCATTGAATCTCATTTCACTGAATTTCATTTCACCCCAACCACATCGCTGAAAACATAAATTACTGAAAAATCATTTCACTGAACTGCATTTAGTATATATGGCACTCAGTACCGTACGGCAAGTAAAAGGTATATGCCCTTTTCCTCACTGTAGTGCGAGCCTGGAGTTAGTATATATAGTTGGGGGGCACAGTCCCCCACACTGGGGATGTGTGGTGCATGTAGCCCCCACCTTGTTTGTTTTATATTGTATTTTACCAAAATTTCAAAACAATACATTTTAAACAATAGACATGCATAGTTGCAACAGCAATGACTAACTCTCTCCAGAAGACAATATGTACTCAAACTAAGTGGGGGCTACACCCCTACACCCCCCAATGTGGGGAGCTATGACCCCTGCACCCCTCTATATATATATACTAACTCCAGGATCGCACTTCAGTGGTGAAAAGGACATATACCTTTTACTTGCCTTACAGTACTCTACACAGTGCCATATATACTAACTGCAGTTCAGTGAAATGAGTTTTCAGTAACTTGAGTTTTCAGCGAAGTGGTCAGGGTGAAATGAAATTCAGTAGACCCATATATATATATATATATATATATATATATATATATATATATATATAAAATGTCTGTGCACATGGATTATGCATGCATGGTCAAAGTGCACTTTTTTCAAACGCATTTTGTTATTGAATGCAATGCAGTTCAAGAGTATCTGGACAGGTAAGATTGTTGAACACCAGAGACTGGAAGCATTTTCCTTTTTTCAGTATTGTGCTATCTTGGAATTAGTATATTTAAATTAGTGCAAGTGTGGGGGATGCAATCTGCCATGTGGGGCATGCATGAGGGACTTGCCCCCATCCAGACAGAAAAAAAACCTTGTATTATTTAAAGTACCTTACTTTGATAATTCTGTCCTTTGAAATCTTTTATATAGAGGAACAGAATTTGAAGCAAGTGAACTTCAGTTTGACATAAATCCATATATATTTAAAAATGTGCTGTACAGAGACAAAAAATAGCAAAATCCTTTTAATTTTATTGTGGAAAACCTGCTATGCCTTCACTTTGACATCCAGGGATTTCTTTTTAAAAAAATAAATATGCAAATATTGATTTACTTTAACTCACTGTTCTGTTAAACAAATGACACAAGATTTGTGATTGGAATATTACTAACAGAAAATTAATCATTCTAGTATGTTTAGTAAATGCCCATAAAGGATCCAACATATTGCTTTACAGAACACAGTTAAAGCTAAAATTTTTAAGACTGTAATTTTAAATTCATGAAAATGTTTAATAAATGGACTATAGTAAGTACATAAAGAGCTATAGAAGTTATAACACATAGCCTGCAGTAATGTATGACACCCTTAAACCAATTCTATAAGCAGCCACTGTTTCTTACTGTTTCACTGTCTTACTAACAACCCTCCACTGAATATCTGGTTTATTTTTGGGTTATTTTATAGCATGGCATAAAGGAGAATTGCCCCTTGGCAAGCAGTAACTCCCCCTACCCCATTTTGGTGGATGTAATAAATGCCATTGCTATCTCTACTACCTAAATGAAGTATGAGTCAGCACTGCGGTGTCATTAAAAAAAAAAAAAAAACTTTGGTCTGTGGCACTTACTTAATACAAAGTTGACCACAAGTCGCATGTTGCTCAAGAAAAGAAGTCGCCAAGATGGCATTAATCCGTTTCTTTCAGACAGATCCAAAGTAACAGAAGCAAAGAGTAAAAAAAAATGCAGGAGCAGATGTTTGTCGATTCCACACATTTAGTTGTGTTTGCCTGCTGCAAGGATGCACAAACTTCATATGAGGAAAGCCTGATTCATTATGCCTGATTTATACCAGACTTTGTTTATACTCCACACCATCTGTCATAACTGTGTGTTTGTGTGTTCGTCTGCCTCAGGGATATATAAATTCCAAATGAGGAATGTCTGGTCCCTTATCCCTCCTCTATATCAGAATGTATTTATATTCTGTACCACCTGTCATAGCTCTGTGTGTATGAGAGAGCATACTTTTTTCCTGTAATGTTTTCAGCAATGCCTCTTGACTATTTATTCACAAACTATTACTGTTTTGTTTGTTTTTTTAATTTGGCCAGGATAACATTTCTCTAGTATCTCATTTTAGTGTGACTGAGCTTTGAACTTTTCTCCCTCCTTACTGGACTACAGTCCCAGAAGGTTACCTACCATCCTCAAAATTAGTGTTGGTTTGTTGTTTTTATCATCTTTTAAATTTGTAGTTTTCCAGTTTCCAGGCATTTATTTGTTTTATTCTGTCATTCATTTTCTGATACCCTCTCTATCTTGTCCAGGGTTGTTTAGGAGCTGGAACCTGTTCCAGCAAGCAGTAGGCACAAGGTAAAAAAGAGGAATGCATGCCTATCCACTGTGGGATACAGCTACACATACACAGACTTTCCTACTTGTAGGCAGTTAAGAGGATTGCCAGTTTATGTGTCAACATGTCTTTGTGATGTCGTGTGTGTGAAAGCCAGAGAAGCCAGGGACTCCCCTCCCTTGCTGACACAGGCAGTAGATGCATTATCTACACAGAAGGCACCCCAGGTGGGAACCAAACCTGGAAACCCAAACACTGTGAGATAGCAATGCCAAGTTACTCACCACTCTGTCATCCTGCAGCTAGCAAATCTTTGTATTTTTCCCATTGATATTCATTAAAAAATTGAGTATAAATGCTATCCCCCAAAATATTTTCATCTATCAATAACCAATATTGTACAAATTATATTTTCTTAAGCATCTCCCTATCTGGCTTGCCTGATGTTTTTTAATAATTTTTAAACCTGTTTTATCAGAGAATGCTGTATATGACAGCAATTTCTTTTCTTTAGAGAATAATTGTCAGTGAAAAGGAAAGTTGTCGTTACAGACACAGAGTTCTTGGGACTTGTTTGTCTTAATCTTTAAATGACTGATATAAAATTGGGAATGGGAACAGGATAAATCTTTGTGGTAGAACATAAAATGGTATGAGGCACCTGTAGAGAGTGTAGGAAGGTTAACCTTGCAAAATGCGAAAAAATTAACAGGAGGATAAGAAACACAGCAACCTGAGTGCATGGGGTACTGTGCACTGGGAAGGGCAATCATTGGCAAGAACCACAGCTTAGGGGGTAAATGGTAAACATTTGAAATGTCTGGACCCACTAGAGTGAGCCCTAAAATGCAGAGACTGAATAACTGTAAAATCAGACTTGTATATACCAAGTCTGAGATGCCATTTCTCAAGGCACTTCTGATTGCGAGAGTCTACAGAAAGAAGGTTGGGCTATATTCTGAAAATCTCAAAGTTTTGCTTCCTAAAATAGTGAGAGGGGAGAGTAAAAAGAACAAAATGGGGAAAGGGCATAATCCCTAAGGAAGTGTTTTAACACAAAAAGATGGATAAGTACAATGAATTAGCAGACATAGTGAAAGAAAAGGAAAACAATGACAAAACAAGGAGGCATTTAAAGATAATGTGCAATTGGAACACCTACCTTCCTGCCAACTTCCTGTAGCTCAATGAACACCAAATCAAATAGACAAGTAGCAGCACAACCCAGGAAGGCAAACCAAATGACGTTGATGTATGAATAAATACAATTTATTACACAAAACACAAAGGATTTAGCGCTTTCATAAAAAAACTTCATCAGAATCACTAAACATCACACAGCACCACATATAAATACCCAACCCATATTATTTTAAGGAACTGTTTAGAGTCTTTTGAACATATATGTAAAGATTCCTAGGACTTTCTAATGAAGATGAAAATGGTGCAAATTGTGTTTTTATGACCATTGACGTGATAGAGTTGTTTAATGTTATTCCCCACGAGGTGGGTTTAGAATGGTTCCAAGACTTTCTTTGTGAATGTACTGCCCTTGATAACAATACGATTAATGTTTTGGTTCTATGTATGGAACTGGTACTCAAGTACAACTTTGTATATTTGGAGGGGCAATACTTTAAACAAAGAAGAGGGGTAGCGATAGTGGCGGCTTGCTCCCCCATCTTTGCCAACATCTTTCTGTTACAGTGGGAAAGACATATCTTGTTTCCACATTTTGGGGTAAAACCTTGGAGTTTATAACTCTAGTTTTTGGATGACATTTTTATTGTATGGGATAGAACTGTAGATGAACTTGAAGGGTTTATAGGTTTTTTCAACTCCTCTACCCCTTTTTTGAGGTTCACCCATCAATATGATCTGTCTTCCATAAACTATTTGGATGTTACTATCTCAAAGGATGTAGTCAACAAAAATTGGGTTAGTACTATATATCATAAACTCACCCACAGTAATAGTATTTTACACTTTGAAAGTAGCCACCCTTTCCACCAAAAAGCAGGGATTGTGAAGGGTCAATATATTCGTCTTGCCTGGATGGTGTCCATCTGGGATCAGTTTGTTAAGGAGTGTGAAAAACTTGGTACCATGTAGAGGTTATCCAGCTGGTTTAGTGTCGTGAGTAGTGAATGATATCAAAGATAGGAGGATTAAGGGGGAAATTATTCCCCTTATTAGTTTGATGGTGGTTCAGGGTGAGTTTGGACCTAGAAGCAGTAACCATTAGGACTGGTTGGATCTGGCGGGGGCATTCATTACTCTGTTTTGCAATGAGGCACCTTCCATTAGGGAGATTATACATAAGTATTGGAACATTTTTTCCCTATTCAAAGAAATGTCCCATGTAGTCGAGGATAGACCTCAAATTGTTTTTAGAAGAGTTTAAACCCTGAAAAGCTATTTCAAACATCCTACTATTGATTATGGTTCTAATTTTACAAATAAAAAATGGGGCACTTATAGGTACGGCAATTGCCCACAATGTAGGATGGTGTGGGAAGGAGACCCGATAGAGGTTTACCACTGGGTCTTCAGGTCCAAGTTTCATTGTACTTGTAATACCGCAGGAGTTATTAACCTGGCTAAGTGCCTAAGGTGCAAACTTTTTATGTGGGAAAGACAAAAAGAAAATTCAGGGTATGTTTGTACGAACATGGGCTGGACATGAGGAAGGGGGATATGAAAAATGCCCTTGCTAGGCATATTAGTAGCAACAGGGATCATGTCTTTGTTTTTTGTTTTAGAATGTGTTCAGAAGGATTTTGGGGGGAGATCTTGGGAAGATGTATTAGAGGCTAAAGAGTTAAGTTGGTAATTGAGACTCAATGCCACTATTCCCCCCGGTCTCAGTGATAACTTGTCTATAACTTGTGTGCTTAAATTAAAATCATATATTGTATAGGGGGTTTTGTGCCAAGTTTACATTCATTGAGTTCAATGTTTTTTTTGAATTGTAGATAAGCTTCTGTGTTTTTTTGAAATGTATCTTTTATTTTTGGGGATTTAGTATTTAACATATGTTAAATGTTTAGTATTGTGTGTTACTTTAAGTCCTTAATTGATGGGGAAATTTCATTGGATATATGCTCATGGGTTGGGTATTTATATGTGGTGCTGTGTGATATTTAGTGATTTTGATGAAGTTTTTTACGAAAGCTCTAAATCCTTTGTGTTTTGTGTAATAAATTTTATTTATTCATACATCAGTGTTGTTTGGTTTGCCTTCCTGGGTTGTGCTACTACCTGTCTATTTGATTTGAACTTCCTGTAGCTGTTGATGTGTTGTACAGGTGTTGTGATTGTAATATGTTGCTGTCTAAATCAGAAATAAATATGAAAAATTGTAGAATTTAACATTTGTTGATGGCACTGTAATTAATCAAATTCTGCACAAGAGCGCCTTGCAAGCAAGCTTGGAAAATAGATGCACTTTCATTACCATGGAAGAGAATGTCCCTTTATTCATTTCCACCCTTTCCACTAATACCCAGGGTAGTTCTGAAGATTCAGAAGGACTCTACAAAATTTATTGTGGTGACTTCTTTCTGGCCTAGGCAACATTGGTTATCCCTTCTTAAGGAAGTGGGAAAGGGCCATTGCCACAAGCTACCTCACAAACTGGGCTTATTCACACCAGATGAAGAGTTTGATACACACCAGTTTTAAACATCTTCAACTAATTACCCACTTTTGTGAGGAAGAGCAGGAGGTACTAAAGGACCTGGTTAGGAATTCTGCTGCCTTAAAATCTTATATTGGCAAGTGGAAAAGACTTTCTAGTTGGTGCCTAGCCAATGACCAAGGTCCCATCCAGGAATAGGTACCAGTGGTGTTATTTGTGTGAGTTAGTTTCCTCTGGTCTTTCTTATTCCTCTATAAAGGTTCATCTTGTGGCCATTTCAGCATGTCTGCCCATGGAGCCTCCTGTTTCTTCTCTGTTTTTAGGAAAACAGTTTCTGAAGGAAGTTTTACATTTGAGACCTCATAAACAAGTTGCTCCACCTTTGGATCTTAACTTTGTGCTGGAAAAGTTGATTGTCACTATTTGAACCAATTCATCAGGCCAACTTGAGGTTTATGACTTGGAAAACACTTCTACTCATTACCTTGACCACTGGAAAAAGAGTCTCTGAGTGCTATTGTGGTAGGTGAGCCCTACCTCACATTAAACAAGATAGCTTCTCATTAAGAACAAACCCCTCTTACATATCCAAAGTGGTTTCAGAGTTTACTTGTTAAAAAAAAATAATTTCTCAGTTTTCTACCCAGATCCTAAAAACATGGGGAAAAAGGATTCTGCATACTCTGGACATGCATAAGCAGCTCAGGTACTATCTTGGCAAAACAAAGTCCCATAGGAAAAAAAGGAAACCATAAGTAGACAATTTCAAGGTGATTTTCCTCCACTATCACCTTTTCCAATATTCACCAAGGTAAAACTATTACAGACAGTATTAATGCACATTCCACTAGAGCTTTATCTTTGATGGCATGCTGAAAAGTGGTAGAACTGAAGTATTCTAAAAGCTGTTATATAATCCTCTGTACGTACCTTTACAAAGTATTACAAACTGGATTCCTTTTCTAGGTCTGGGACTGGTTTACTAGGATCATTTTCCAGGGGCTCTTGGACCCTCATCCTTCCTCCTCCCAGTCAGTCTACGCTATAGTAATCTACCCATTAGGATACTGCAGCAGTTATCCTTATGAAGAATGTAGTACAGCTGTGTAAGAAAACTTACCATAACAGTAGATATTTGAATGATCACTGCTGCAGTAGCTGCTCCCCCTTCTTTCCCCACTTTTTTGCCAGAGTGGTTGTGAGTGTGTATGTGTGTGTGTGTGTGTGTGTGTGTGTGTGTGTGTGTGTGTGTGTGTGTGTGTATCTATATACATATATATATATATATATATATATATATATATATATATATATATGTGTGTGTTTTTTTTTACTTTCTTAGCATTGACTTTTACAGGGCTTTAGCCTCCCTCTCTCTCTGTTGGCATAAAAGCTGTGAAAAGCTCGGCATCCAAATTACTCTTTTTCTTCAACTTAGCTTCAGCCCCTTAACAGTTTGGATGTATGGAGTTTGCCCTGGAAGCTTTGAAAGTGGACTGGCTGTTTTATCCTGTGCAGGATACAACACCTGTAACTAAGGCTATTGTAGCAGTAATCATTCCAACATCTACTGTTGTGGTAGGCTTACTTACACAATTCAGCTTTTTAAGTTCTTACCTTGACAAATTCATGTTAATGGCTGCATTGTATTTTACTGTTTAAGTGGTCTTCTGTTATAATTAAATATTTAAATTAAATTCTTTTTTTTGGTAGTGGGAAAAGAGAGCACCAGGCTTGCTTAGGAGTATTTGGAGGCAATTTAAATGAAGTTGGGTATTTGTTGTTGATTGAGCTTTTTTAGCCCTTGGACTTTGTTTTAAATTTGGCATTGTTTCCTTGTCTACGCTGTGCACAGCGGGGTTCCAACATGCTCAACCAGCACCCTGGTGCTACAGTTTATAGCCTACATTGACTGCTACAGTGCTTAGCATTCAATTTAAAAAATGAAACATATTTTCCCTTTTAAATTAGCAAACTGCTTGGTAGAAATGTAGCGAGCGGTTGCTACAGTTTAGACCACACATGAGGCACTACAGCGCTCAGCTTTGACTGCAACTGTAATACCAGCTTTTTAAAAGTCGGTATACATTTAATAGTGCTTGGGACTGGCCGATAATTCCCCCAACACTTTTTCCCCTTTACCCCACAGTGACTATGCTACTTTTAACATGCACTATATAGGCACTGATAATTTGATCTGACTGTTTGTCTATTATCTGTACTGTTTTCCAACAAATATTGTTTTTTTTAAATCTGTGAGTACATTTCCACCAAGACGTGCTATGTGTCAATATTCAACACCTTGAAGCACCACTCTGCTTCTAATAGAGACTAGCCACTTACCTCTGTTTGCAGAATTGTCATTGCTCTCTGTGCGTTGTGTGTATCAGTGCTGGAAACTGGGTAACTGCTTTTTATTAAAGGCATCTGCTTTGGTCTTCAGCTCTTAAGCATCCAAGTTGCTCTCTTCCCTCACTTATTAAATACAAATACATATTCTGGTGTATTTCCCTCAGAAGATCCGTCTACTCCTTCGAATAATTTTGTGCACTATTCCACAAACTGGAACTGATTTACTTACTTCCTATAAACAGTTTAGGGAATGCACTTCTCTAAACTGTAAATTAAATTAAGCTACGTAGTCACATTTACCTTACTTGTGCATTCCTTCATTTAATGTTTAATGTGCTGGACATTATGGAAAGACAGCTAACTTGTTTATTTTCTGTTGCCAGCCTCTTTGTACATGGTGTCCTAAGGCAGCATAAGACCTGCCTTATGTTCACTGATAATGAAGTTATATGTAACATAAATAAATCTGTCTCTGAATGGTACAGATACTCAATAATGTGGATGTATTCTACTCACCTAAAACATGCACAATGAACATTGCACTCATACCCTCACCTCTATCATATTCTCAACAAAATCACATTAAAGTGTCATAGATTACGGCTGTTAAAATCTCGACGAAAGACTCTAAGAACTAATAAGAATAGGTCTCTGCAGAAATTCTCCTACTCATCTCCTCCATGTACACCTGCAGTATGAAATTAGCAAGAACCAGAGATCACTCCAAGTCTTGTACTCCCAGCCAGTCTGCTAACATTAATGAATGGCAACTTAGGCATGTAGATTCTTCACTCCCAAGGGTCCTAAAGACCATTTCCCAGGCTTTTATGACTATGAGATGGTGATGGTCCATGTGGGAATAAATGACCTGGGAGGCAAAACCTTGAGGGACATGCAGAGAGAGAGAGATGTCTGAATTGTCCATGCATATGACAAATGCAAGTAAGACTCTCATCATGAGTAAACTCCTGCCTTTACCAAGAATGATGCCTAGTTGCAAAACAAAAGATAATTGGCTATAACAGTTGTCTAAACTGTTGGTGTCTTTCTGTGTAGATCCAGTATGTGTCAGAATGGCATGACTTGATTGTTAGTTCAACTTGCTTCACAAGGGATGGCCTGCACCTCTTATTCAAAAGCTTCTACATACTGGCTAAAGACTTTACTGCCCATGTAGCACTTTTTTTTTTTTTTCGGGAAGAATCCAGTTACTGGATATTCCAATGTAGCAAACTTATCAAATCGAAGTTTGGACCACATTAAGGTGGCTCTTCTCAGTTCCAGAAATATCAGAGACAGATTACCTGATCTTGAGGTTCTCCTACATCTGGAACATATCCGTGTTTGTATAATCACTGACACTTGGTTTAAATGTAAAGAATCCCGCCATATGTGTTTGGCTCTGATGGCAACATCTCCACATTTGTCAAGGATAATACCACCTCAAGATCAGTTCCCAGAGACCGACAAATAGAGCTTGCAAAACTCCAAAGCACCATAAATAAGAAAAACTACAAATGTGTAGCCTGCTATTGGACACCCCCCCCCCCAGATAATCATACTCGAGTCCTGAATGTATTTGAAGAACAATAACTCCCTTATTTTAGGAGAATTTATTTATCCCACAATTAACTTTAGCAACTATACCTCCAATGAAGGGTATGCCCAGAAGTTCTTGGACTTAATTGATAAAAATTCCCTGGAACAGATAGTTAATAGACCCACCAGTTGACTTATTTTATCTTACAAATTTAGCCTTCACATATAACGTTCCCCTGGTCTTTTCTTGTCCATTTAAGGCAGATCATAAACTTGTGACAGTTAATTTCAGAATCTCTAAATCCCTCAAAACCAACATCTCTGAATTTATGTTCTTCTTCGAACAGGAAAACTGCATACAATTATATGATGAAATCACAAAAATTCACCTAGGACATAACCAGTTCAGATACTCACACAGCAGTTAGCTTCACAAATAAGGTATATGCTCACTTTGACAAATGCTTAATGTTAGCAGTCCCAACCAGAGCAAAATGCAAAGGGAGATTAAAAAAATAACCCACATAAATAAACTTTGCAACAAGATAATAAAAAACTCCTTAAATTATACATTAGATTCTAAACTTCTCATAATAAGTAGAGTATAAGTTCTTACAAAATTAGTGGGATAACTGCCCTTATGGGCCATGTTAAATTTTTCCAATTTCCCTTTGGTGAGAATCAGACCCTGTTCCTGTTGTATATGAGGTAAACACCTCGACAATTATGCAAACCCCAACCCCTATTAAAAACATAACCTGGAAACTGCACAATGCTAATAAGACTAGTAAAGCAACCTATAAACTTAGTGTAGCTTTTGAATCTGAGGATAACAAGTCATTCTTTACCTATGTTAGAAATCTAAGGAACAATACGCCACAATACTTAAAACTTATTCATTCACTCTGACCCAAGAGACAACGCCAGTGTAGTAGCAAACTTCACCTCTGGAACATTCCTCATACTTCACGTCACAGAATCCCTTTAACTGCCTATTCTCACCAAGGAACATGTTTTGAAGGTGCTATTAAAGACCAAAAATACTTCCTTCATGGCAGCTGATGGCATACCCAGATGTTTAATAAAAAGAGCCAAAACATGCATCACCAAACCTCTCCTCAATCTGTTAAGCTTATGCTTTAGCCACAAGATTTGTTCCTGAATTATGTCACACTCTAGTGGTGATGCTCCTCCATAAGGGTGGCCCATCCAAGGACCGGGATAATTATAGCCCCATCAGCCTTAAAAGCCTGATGTGCACAGCTACGGCATATATCATAACTGATCCAATCAATTATGGTATCAAAAATTAAATTGGACTAGACCCTCAAGAGTTTGGCTTCATCAATGGGGTATCCTGCCTATTAAATATAGTTAATATCTTTGAGAGGGTCACACAGACTGTTGACAGTGGTCATTGTGTTCACAAAGGGATATAATACCAAATGTGGGCACTGCAATTAAGCTAAATATCATAAATATAGATCCTTAAGTTGTAAGATGGCTAATAAGATGGCTAAAAGAAAAAACTAGTTCACATGGACTCACACTAACAAGTCTCAGAATCATACCTCTCAACTTTAGCACAAGTAATCTGGACAAAGCAAATAAATAAATAAATAAATAAATAAATAAATAGGGGGACAAATGCCCAAAACTAGGGACAGATTTTAAATATTGCTCTTATAAACTTAGAAAGAAGCCTGAAACTTAAATGTCTGTCATTATTTAGTTAATTCAGCCCTCACAGGTTAGCCAGAAAACCACGTTTTATGAGGAACAGAGCAAAAATATGAAGCAAAATCTGGACATTCTGTGAAAATCTAGACAGGTATGCTCAGAATTTCAAAAGGTTACCCTCATAGTATAGTTTCAATTTATTTGGCAAATGACCCCTAACCTCAATATGCAGATACGATAATACTCAAGTGCTATATGAAAATGTAATCTAGGATCTGGGTGTCTGGGTTGACAGTTCCATCTCATTTGATCATGTTGCAACTGTAGTCAGAAAATCCTTGCACTTGGCAGAACTAATTGCCATGGGTATGTCATCCATATCTAAAGTTGTTTGTGTACCCTTATATTCAGTACTGATTAGACTAATTATAGAGTAGAGTGCCCCTTGGGATGCACCTCACTCAACATATCAAACAGCTAGAAAAGCCTCAGAGGTTCCTGATCAAGAAGATTAGGGTTCTTATTATATGATCGAAGATGCAATCCTTCAAATGCGTTTTGATCGAACTTGAAAGCACAAAACAGCAAAATAGTGAAATGGCATATAAGCGATTTCTTTCCCCGGGAAAGAAATCGCTTGGCCTCCTCCGTTACTTTACAGTTTTCATCACTGTAGTGCAATCTCAGAATTGGTATATTTAAGTAGGGGGGTGTGGGGGGCACAGCCCCCTACATCAGAGGGAGGGGGTGCAGAAGGAAAGGCCCCCCACTTTATGTAATGTTTTGATGTTTTTCTCTGTTCCAAGTGTTCGGGATTGTATGTTTTCTCTTACATGGGGTTGATAAATCAACATTCGCTTTTTTAAGTGTTCACTGATTTAATATAGACCCAAATATTCCAGGTGTAAAGACCCTGAGCTGCCAACAGAGGCTAGAAGCTCTGCCCTTTTACCTAATATATTACAGACATATTTGGAAGTCATATCATAAATTCATTGTACTGTCTGCAATTCCTGTATAAGATTTTAATACAATACTTTGTACATAAAATCATTTTACTATTTACCTGCTAAATAAATCTTTATAATATGTACATATTCTTCACAAATATAGCACTTCTACATAAAACATAAAATCTTTCATTCATTCGATGTGGAGGCATTGTTAAGTATTTTCAGAATTGTTGATCCTATTCATTCTGTCTGTCAGATCTCATTCTGCTGGGTCTCCAGGTCCCTTGGCGGATCTGCGCCAGTAAAACTATTGCTCCAGTCCTGAGCTCCTTTAAATTTTCCCTCACATAGTGCACTCGTGTTTGTGTAGCTATCCTACATCTAATTTGCTGCAAAACTGTTTGGATGCAGACTATGCTTTGCAAAACGAAGTGCTCCTCCTCATTTTAATAATGTATATTTGTTCTCTTTATTTTTGTTTTGCATATTAATGCTAGGTTACCCTTTCCTTGATCCCTTCTGTTGTATTTTCTACTTAAATTCTCTCTTTTGGTGTCAATGAGGCCTCTGGCCTCTCAACACATTGTTCTTATCTTTAAAAAATAAATCCTACATATGTATATAAATACTGTAGCTATTATTAATAATTAAGTGTGGTTAGACTTCTAGAACCTGCTTTATAAGTTTTTGATTGTGCTTGTATCTGTTTTGTGTTTTTCAGAGTTGGTAGAAAAGCAGAGCTTTTGTAAGAGCTAAATGTGTGGATATAAAATCCTCTCCCTAGGACACTCATGAGTTGTTGTGTGACTGGGGCAGACCATCTTTTGTCAGACTATTCAGTCTGCATAGCCTTTGGTCTCCATACCTTCTCAGAGTGTAGGGACAAGCTAATTTTCAAGGGATTGCTGACTGAATCATTCCTGTCTTCAAACCCAGATGATGACAGACCCAACGAGAACAAAGAAAAAGACAAATGTGACTCAAAAATGAGAAGTCTTGATAATGGATTTGCTTCACTGGCTCCAAAGATTGCTGGCATGAAATCAAACTATTTACTGCACTGAATAAGTCTTAATCTTTGACTCTGTGTTAGAGCTGATAGTTATAATGGGCAGGCTCTTCATTTGAGAGGAAACTGTCTCATTTTCCATCTTGGCTTCTTTCAGTTTCTTTATGCTTCAGGGAACTCTTCAGAGATTGATTAGGGTCATACAATAAGTGCTTCCTTAAAGGCTCAGATCAAGGTGGGTATCTACCCCTTCCTCTCAATCTCCAGGGCAAATTGGGCTGACCCTTCATTTCTCATTTTTGCTCCTTCCTTGGTCCTTGCTTTAGCACCAGTGGGTTTGGAGCCAATGTTTCCTTTGGCATCTGTTCCTTTGGGGCCAGCTGACCAATCCATGTTGGCTCTGGGCATTTCAAGTCTGAGACCTTCAAAGGTGGGTGACTGCTTGATGTTTGCCACCATTCTCTCCTCTAGCTCATGTTTCTCAGTTTATGGTGTTCAAGACTTTGGCCTTCAAGTTTTCGGCAACATACACTTCCTCAAGATCCTCCAAATCCATTGCCTTCTGGGATTTCTTCTTGGATACTTCCTGACACTGACTTGGATGATTAACAGGGTTCCCAATTTCTTCCAGATTTGGAGAGATCCTCAAATTGATGCAATAGTGGGGATTTTGGCCAACAGACCCACCCTCTCAGGATAAGGAAGTCCTTTATGAGGCCTATTGCTCAGATCCCCCTGGACCTCCCAAGGACAGGCACTTTTTGTCTAGGGATCCTCTGGTGGACTGAAAGAGCTGACAAGATGATACAGCCCAACAAGGAGTTCAGTGATCATCTCCCAATTTATACAACCAAACATCTCACACATCTACTTAAACAACATGTTTATAAAATTATAAAACAACACAGAGACTGTTCTAATTTAACCCATAAATGTTCATTGATAACCTATCATCTACTAACTGAACTTCTTAACACCCCCAGACAATGCTGCAAATGAATTCAATACAACTTTCCTGAATATCCTAAATAGCTTTGCACCTCCTAGAAGGAAGAGACAAATAATGCAGTTTGGTTATCCAAAAAGAGTAGAATGGTAATTCATGAAACAGAAAAGGCATGGAAAGAATGGCAAAAATATAAAACATCACAATATCTTGCAATTGTACTAAAAAGCAAATTAATGAAGACAAAAAAATATACTACAACAATTTCAAAAGAGTAAGCACACCCTTAAAAATTCTGAACAGCCATTAAAGAAATCTTGTGTTGCATCAAAAATTCAACCCTAACCCCTCTCCCAATAACTCATCATTCAAAATCTCAGTATAAATCAACTCCGATTTTATAGATAGTATAGCATCTCTAACCAAGGATTCCTCAACATTTAATCCTAACCCTGCACAGCAACCACATATCACCACATCCACTTTCACCTTCAAACTTGTGCTCACATCTTATATAAAACTACTATTAAACTCAAACAATGCACTACATCATCTGATGACCTTCCAAGAGAATACCTTAAAATAGCAGCTGATAGCTTTGCCTACCCTGTCTCTATCCTTATGAGTAGGTCAGTCCAGGAATCCCACATTCCCTCTCTCTGCAAAAAGTCACACATTGTCCTTCTGCACAAAAGAAGAAATTCAGCAGACATCACTAACTTTAGGCCTATGGCATTCTTATCCCCCCTCTCCAGTTGCTAAACTATCTTTTGCAGGAAGAACTCCTATCCCCTACACAACATGGCTTCTGTCCTTCCCATAGTACTAACACTGCACTTCTAACTAATATAGATATGGTCAATAAAGCTAGAGATAATGGCCAACTAGTGTCCTCTTTATTTTCAGACTTGTCTAAAGCCTTCAACACAGTTTGTCACAGCAAACTTCTACTTCAAATGCCCTCATTAGGTCTTTCTCAGCCTATCCTTCTATGGTTCAAAAGCTACCTATCCAAAAGGTATCAGTCAGTAAAATGGCAGTCCACCCTCTCTCCATTCCTCCCAGCCACCACCGGTGTACCACAAGGCTCTATCCTTGGGCCCCTCCTATTTAACTTTCTCACCAACACCCTTCACACATCCACACAACAGGTCTCTGTAATACAATACACAGATGACTCCACACTCATTTGCACATCTGACAATGTGGCACACATGAAAATAAATTACTCAGGAAAGCTTTAACAGCAACTGAAACATGGCTTTGTAACTCACAACTCATGCTCAACCCTGAACCCCCCCCCAAAAAAAAAAAAAAACAAATCCCTCTCCTGTGAAAAAATCACATTTTAAAGTTCTCTCTCTCTTGATAATACAACAGTTGAAGTCATTTCTCATAGGAAATTATTAGGGATGATAGTGGATGATAATCTTAAATTCGACCTGCATATACAAAACTACATAAGAAAAACTGATCAAAAACTAAGGATGCTTTAGAGATCCAAAACCATTCTCACTGACACAACTAAAATTACAGATGCCACCGTTCATCTTCTCCGCACACTTTATGATACTCCTATCCTTACTAACCTTCAGGGATCACAAAAAGCAAAACTTGACCAGTCCTGTAACAAAGTTGCTAAATTTGCAGTAAATACCCCATTCAGATTGACCCACCACTGTATGACACTAAATTGGTTAGAACTACCACATCAATGAATATATTCACAGCTTCTTACCACCTATAACATTATCCAGAATCCATCTGCTTGCCCACCACTAAATAGCATTCTACACAACTATGCTCCTAGTCGGTCATTATGATCTAGTAACCAAAAACTCCTATCTGTCCACAAACCTGTCAAATCTGCTGGGCCTGGAACTCCTTATCTATATCCAACAGGTTAATACCCTCTATCCCAAAACCATTCTAAAAGACTTCCTAGCCAAACATTGGCTCTGTTGTTGCTTAACATCAGAATAAACTATATCTCTAAATGTGGACAAATACTTATTCATACCTTACATCTCCTTACTTTCCCTTCTTTACTCACTTCCTTCTATCAGTTTCTCTACCCTGGCTTTCTCTCTAAATATACCATAAGCCTTCTTTTCTCTCACTTCAGATTGCAATTCCTGCTTGTATTATACCAACTCACCTTTAATTTCTCTATAAACTGGCCAAAATGTCTCCATTAAATCATTGTCCTATAACTTGTATCTATTCTTAAACAATGTTTTCATATTATATCTAATTTGGGGTAATTAATTAATTAAATTGTAATTGTTTTTGTATATTTTTAAAGACTGTAAAATTATTATTCTTAAAGTTTTTGTAATACTTTAGAGTTTTTCTCCCCAGGCCTTTTCTGAAAATGGGCTTCTTCCCAGTTGGACTTTCCTGGTAATCAAATGTCAATAAATAAATAAATAAATAAATAAATATTTTTAACAGAATTTTTTTAATCCAAATTACATTTCATTTTAACACAATCTTAATGAATGGTGAGTTTTTTTATTTATCTCCTGATGGCCTGTGGCTTCATTTCCTTAAAAAAAAAAATAGATGTCTTTTTTATTCATTCAACCATGGTCCAAGATACCTGGTACTGACATCTAATCTTTTAATCCAAAAATACTGTATACATACATTGTATACATTTGCCTAAAATATAACAAAGTCCACTTACTCTTATCCTTTACTTAATTAATTCTCATTTTGGCATTCATCTTTTTCAACCACCGTTTTAGAGACAAATATGAAGGCTTTAATTTTCCTTTCTGATTTTACACTGTGTGCACTGAATCTATCACTGTATATCTTTCTTCAAAAGCTAACATCCACTCTATACCAGTCCTTCTCCCTTAACTCTGTTTCCCATTTACATCTTTTTGTCTTATATATTGTATGTTAGACCTGCATTTAGAGAAACTTCCTGTCTTATGCCGTTTTATCCATGTTTCTTTCATTAGGGCATATTGACTTTGATCCTTTATTTTCAGTGATCATGTTCTCCTTCCCACCACTTTATCCATTTCTGACTTTTACATTTGTTTATCCTTCCCTTCTCCATTTCCTCCTTTTTTCTTCCCATTTGCATCCCTTTAATAGTGGTGGATGAGATTGTTTCAATTATATCATTTTTCTCCCATAGCATCATTATTATTACTAGCAGATGTGTCTTCTCTTTTGCTATTTGTGTGTTCCACCCAGGAACATCTGTTTGTAAGCATCATACTGTCTCCTGCTATGTATTATGCCAGACTCCCCAAGTTTTTTAAGTGTTCTAGCACTGGGCATTCTGAAAAGATGTACAACCAAGTCCCTCTACTCCTTGCATTGCATTCCCAACATTTATTTCCGGTTGTATGAAAGATCAGCCTTGTGGGTTCATAGAAGTGTTGATGCAAGAATTGTCAAGCAAATGTTTTGAATTTTCTTGGTATGTTTGCTTGTTTTAAAAGCTTTATTATTTCTGCCAATACTTCATTATGTATATCTTCTTGTATCTCTTTTACTCAGTCCAACTTCAATTTTTATCTTTTCTGTTTTTCCAAGGGTTCTGTCTCTTTAGGTATTAATCTTTTATCATCCTGCCTTTCTGTTCTCCTTTGGCGGATTTTAATATTTCATTATACCCTTTCCATTTTTCATTCTTTCCAGCTCACAGTCAAGCCCTTTTATTCTCATTCCATATTTGTGAGAAAGTCATGCTTATCTTTTGTCATTCCCCATTGTTTTATATGGCCATCTATAATAAACTGATCCCAATATTTTATTGGGGTACCCCTTTGTTTACATCTCTGTCTTATTCACATTTATTATCTTGGATATTATTATTGACATAAAACATTTATAATTAGAACAGCAGACCCTTCCCTTGTGTATTACAGCTATAATAGCTTCTTTCCATGAATTCAGCAGGATGCCCCCCTTGCAATATGTCATTAAGCATTCTGGTCCAAACCTCTAAAAGTCTTTCTACTTCCAGTTCCCATATCCTTTGTTTTTGGGGACTTCTCTCTTTTTATTTTTTCTTTATTGTATTCTAAACCTCTTTGCTTTTTACATTGTTTTTTTTTTAATGGAGTATGTTTTAACATCTTTATTAACATTGCACACAATGTAGTAACACAAGTTCACATTCCAGTACAACAATGCACAATAATATGCATATGCTTTTTGACTTGAACAATCTATTTTATTTTTATTCTCATGTCTCATCTTCCTTGAAATATCACTTCACATTAACATTCTCCTTAACATTATTTGATATTGTTTTCACAGATTCTATTTATTTATATGTAGTCTACTCCTTACCTTTTCTAAAGATCCCACCTCAAGTTAGTTTATCTCCTTTACAACATTCAGAAATTCTGTTACAGTTGGTTTTATTTTTTGATTTCTGTTTCTTAGTAACTTTTTTTGCAGCCAACAGTATTAAACGTGATAGGACCTTACTGTAGCTATCAATTCAGTTTGTATATCCCAGCTCAAAATAATCATTTCCTTAGTTAAAATAACTTCTTTTGCCTACATTTCTGACAAAATACCCTGTAGGGAATTCCTGAACTCTATCAGCTCATTACCAGGTACCACTCTCTTTACCATCACATCTCCAGGAAATTTTTCCACGGTAGACAGCAATTTCTGAAGTGTGTCTTCGGTATAAAAATACCTATGCAAACATTAACATACAAAGATTCTAGATTGTAAAGCATCTGGGTTTTGTTGCATACTTGACAGCTATACATTTACCGTCCTATTGTTCTTTTATATTGCTTTCCATTCTGATTTCCCAGTCTTGTCTAACATCTTCTGATTGATTGTTATACATTATTTTATATGCCCTAGTCATTATCCCTTTTTTACTGCAACATCTGCTCTAGACTCAGCCATTACTGGTCTTTAATCTAACACTCCCCTGCTACTCTGTTATCAATCCCCAGTAGGGAAGGCAGTCTCCAATCTATAGTCTGAGCTTGGCTTCATTCCACTGTAAGATTTTTCCATCCCTAGTTATTTGATGCCAATAACTTGTTTTTTTTTTTTTTTTTTTTTTTTTTTTTTGCTTGCTAATTTTCTCCAATAAATTCCAGCTACCTCTTGCCTACTTTCTGTGCCCCTACTTACAGTCATCCATATTGGTAAAATCTCTTTTCAAGATTCTCGTCTGGCTTAGTTCTCACAATCTTTTCTGCAGCTTTGTATGGTTGTTACTGCCCTCCTTATTTTGTGAAGTCTCCCCTTGTTTCAACATTATTTCCTTCCAATTTGATATGCAGCCTTCTATTTGTGCTTTATATATGAGCCTTAACTGTATAGCTGTAAAGTATCCCTTCAGATCTTGTAGTCCTAAACCACCTTGTTCTGTGGCAGAAACAGCTTATCCCACTTAACTATTGTCCTCCTTCCATCCCAAATAAATTCATTCAAATCCTTATTAATTATGCCCCATCACTTCTCCTCTGGGTGATAAAAATATGCCTGACCTGTATAAAATAGTAAGGTGACTACCAACACTTTCACTGCTTGTATCTTACTATCCATATCCATAGTCAAGATCTTTTATTTAGTTTCACCCTACATATAATATACACAGCTGCCATAACAGAATCCCTTTTAATCCAAACTCTTAAGTACTTCATCTTGTGTCCCCATAAATATGGGTATCGCTGAACCAATTCATTTGTGGGAACATATTTTACTAGTGTAGCCTTTTTTATCCTCATTTATTTTATATCCTGAAAAAAATTGAAACTGCCACAAAATATTCCACAGCAGTAAAACATCCTTTTCTGGAATTATCAAGTAAAAACAATCATCTGCAAATAAGACTAATTTTTCTTGAGTACCATACCAGTTGTATACTTGATTTTGTGAGTCCCTTATTTTTTTGAGAGTGACTCTAACCATAGTACAAATAACAAAGGGCAAAGAGGACATCCCTGCCTGGTTCCTATATTCAAGTCTGCCTTGTCAGGGAGAAGTCCTTCCACCTTGATTCTTGGCTCTGACCCTTCATATAGCTTCCTAATTAAGACTATTATTCTATCAGGAAATACAAATGCTACCATTGCCCTATTCAAAAGATTCAAGCTAACTCTGTCAATTTATTTTTGTGCATCAAGCCCCATCAACAATGATAGGGTCTTCTTGCACTCTGACTCCCTTTGAGTCATCATTGTTTTTTTAATGCTGTCAAATGTTTGCCCCCCCCCCTCAAACCACATTGATCCATATGTACCAGTTTGGCAACACGTTATTCATTCTCTTAGTTAGTATGGACATAAATGCTTTATAATCATGGTTCTAAATTGAAAATAGTTTATATCAAGTTGGATTTAAAGTGTCTTTGCCCTCTTTGAGTAGTATTAACACCTCAGTTTTCTTCCAAAATGCCAGTACTTTCCCCTCCTTTTAAAATATTGTTAAAAAACTTCCATATCTTTATCACTCCCACCTCCTAATTTCCAAATTTCCACCAGCATACCATCTATTCCTGGATACTTCCCTGTTGATTATGGATCACCATTTTTATCTCACCTCTCCCACCTTAGCAGTTAATTCTTGGGTCCTGTTCACCTCTAACTGTAGTTTATTTAAGTCTCCATAAACATCTCCCAATTCCTCTGCTCTATACAGATTTTCACTGAATTTCCAAAATATCTCTAATGCCTCTATAGGGTCTGTGGCTATTTTTTTGAGTCATAGGCTGTCTTAGCTTGGCAATACCACTTTCTATTTTCTGTTATCTAAGTCATTGTGCTAATAGTTTTTCTGTCTTGGAGTTATCAAAAAAATACTTGCTTAACAGTGATCTTTCAATACTCATGCATATTATCCAAATACTCCCTTATCTTTCCTGTAGCATTCAGCAGTTTCCAATTCTCTTGTTCTCTAAGACTCCCCCTTAATCTGTACTGCTTTAACATTTAATAATGGTGTTATTGCTCTTCTTTCGGCTTTTCCCGGTTAGGGGTCACCACAGCAAATCTCCGGTCCGCTAATGATTGGCAGTAGATTTTTTACGGTGCCGAGGTGCCAGCTCGATGCCCAACCTTCAACGAAGGCATGTCTATTCATTCATGCATGTCTTTCGAATGCCACTCGACTGCAGGGAGGACATGCAGACTCCACACAGAAGGTGCTCCAGCTGAGAATCGAATGGGAGAACCTCCTGCTTTGAGGCGACAATGCTACCACTGCGCCACCGCGGCAATAATCCTGCTAAATAATTCATATTACCACTTTCCAATATAACTTTCTCATTTCTATCATATCTTTAAATTTCATCTTTCTAAATAAAACAATAAGGAAAAAAAAACTAACTAAAAAAACCTTTGACTGTGAGAAATGACACCCTATGCTCCCTGATGTCTGATGAAGTTTACTATTGTGCTAAATGAAAGCACTAACAGTTCTTGAATTCTGTTTTTTTATTTTATTAAAGTGTTTGGAGTGATCTGGAATTATTACTGGATTTGTAGTCTGTTTGTTACATAGGGGCGTAAGGTGTCACTTCTCGCAGTCAAAGTGGTGTTTTAGTAAATTTCCTCTTTATTTGATCTCAGTCACTGACTATCCCTTCAAAACTGTGTGTATTTTTGGTGGTTTCAGCTATTTTATGTAGAATATAAAATTCTGTTTTTAAGAATTTTCATGTATGTATTCTCCAAAATAATGACGTTGTAGTACAATAGATCTTAGCATTAATGCCTTTTCTTTTAAGGTAAATTCCATTTTTAATTATTTCTGTTCTCTTATTTAATGTAATTTAAATCCATCCATCCATCCATCTACAACCAATTTCCTGTTTATACACATGAGGTGAAGGTGTCATTTCAGCAATGACAATCCTCTACAGCCAACATTCACACTGCTGGTGGGGCTATAATTTAAGAAACAGAGATTAATTATTTCTACCTGTATGCTATTCCTGTACCGTAATATTTTTCAGTAATCTTTTAAGGTAGATTCCGAAAAGGTTTGACTTTCCATAAATAATCTCTTATGGCTTGTACATTTAACCAACTTTTCAGTTTTAACATTTTCTCCTTGTATTCAGCTATACCAAGCTAAGAATGTATTTTCTGTCAGATATATTATTATTTTCATTTGCTGCTTCTAATAATATTTTCATTTGCTGTTTATAATAAAGCTATATTCACTCCTAGTGGAACTATAGTAAATTTAGGATCATAGGAGGTTACTAAGCTAATGGCCTTAGAGCCTTTTTAAGCCTAGCCATTCGCTCCCTAATTTTCAGAATTACCAAACTGTCCCTGTCCATAACAGCCACAGATGAGACGCCAGAGGTGAAATTGTGATTTCCCATCCTTTGGTCCAAACTGCGTTTGAATAGACTTAGGGAAGAGCTCTGTTTCACATGAATGGGGAATTTGTTCTAGAGAAGGGATAATCACTAAGACACATACCTGTCCTTCTATGTTTTGTTTGTCACAGATGAGGTACCTTAGATCAGGTAATTCTAGTGCTATTTGTTTTGAGAATGTGTAGCAGATCCAGTAGAGCTGGATTGGTGAATGCCTTGTAGGTGAGGCATAGATCACCCCTCAGTGGTCTGCAGGAGACAGAGTACAGGGACAGAGTTTGAGGTAGTCCACATAGGACATATAATTTACACCCTGTATTCTTGTAGTGGAAAACATCTGTGCACATGCCTGGTCATTTACATGCCAAAGGATGCTTTGTACTCTATTATTGGTCTAATGAGGGCTGAGTACAGTGGGACTGTGATCTCCTTATATCTGCATACCATGCCCTTGTGCCACATAGGATTTGCTCACCACCATGGACACATGGTGATCAAAGTTCAGGTTATGGTCAACCCAAATTCCAAGTCCCTTACCACTTGGTCTACTTTTAGGTGAGTGTTATCAATGTTATAATTTTCAGGGGTGGTAATTTTCCCAAAGAGTATAATTATGCATTTTTTTGCATTGAGTTTTAGGACATGGTTCTGGCACCAGTTATTTGTCTGTGTCAGATGCTCCTGGAGGATGTCTAGATCTTTGGGGGATTCAGTGATTGCACCCAGCTTTCAGTCATCAGAAAATTTGGTCAACAAAATGCTCTTCACATTTGCCTTGGCTTCAGAGAAGTATATTCCAAACGGGAGAGGTCCCAATACTAAGTTCTGTGGGCACCACTAGGAGCAGGATTCTTGGTGGATGTGGATTTCCCCACTATAACTTCATGAGTTTGGCAATAAAACCGAGTGTAGTATTGTGCCAAATGCCTTTGTCATGTCCAGGCAGGCAGTATATACCATTTTGCCCTTATCCACAGTTCTAGTGACCTTCTCAAAGTCACCTACCAAATTTAGTAGGCATGGCCTGCTTTTGATGAAACCGAACTTGGACTGGCTCCAGTGTTTGAAGATTTCCTATGTCTTTATCAGGTCCATGATAATTCTTTACATGGCCTTGCAGATAAGACTAGTTAAACTTATGGGTCTGTAGTTCCCTGGGTCTGTTGATGGTCTGCCTTTGTTTAAATGGATGACTGTTGCAGTCCTTCATTCCCTAGGAATGAAGCCTGTCTGGAAGCTGTGGCTGAACAGTGATTCTAGTGGGTCTGGCAGGTCATGTTTCAAACTATTTAAGAGGGATCCTGGGATATTACCAGATCCCATTGGTGTAGTGTTTTTAGCTCTGGAGAGTGCAGCGAGGACCTATACTTTAGTGATAGTTGGAAGAGAAATGGGACAGAGTATGTCTGGGGGGGTATGGGGTGATGAAATTGAAGCTAAAATTTATAGCCCAGCAATTTGCTATATCCTGTGGTTTGGTATAGGAAATTCCACTTAAAACTGATTCAGTACACTGTTGGGTATTCCCTTTAAGAATGAGTATATAATTGAAAAATGCCTTATGGTTATTCTTAGCCTGGGAGTCTATTTTGCCTTGATATTGGCTATGGTAGACTTGATTAGTCATCTGAGTTGCTTGTTGAGACTGAAGAGGGAATTTTTTTCTCTTTTTGGCATTGCCCTTCTTATTTTTGTATAGGATTTTCTTTCTTTTGTTGTACAACTTGTTTATACTAAGGGTCAACCAAGGGGCCTTGTTTTTGGAGTTGTCCTAAGTTTATTTCAGTTTGGTATTGCTGTTTCTATGTAGGCATTTACATGCTTGTACAGGAAGCCTGTAAACACTTCCATGTAGGCCACAGTATTCTCTGAGTTTAGGGGGCCTTGAAATTTAACTATGGCGTCACTTACTAGGAGGGAGTTAGCCTTAGAAACCTTGTGTTAAAGGTTTTTGGATTTGATGGGAGTTTAGCCTTTATTTATTTATGCAGTTTAAATGGAGTAGAGCACTGGTCCCATTAGATCAATTTGTCTCAGCAGAGAATGTGAACACACATCTAGTAGAAAAAAATACACACACACACGCACACACACACACACACACACATATATATATATATATATATATATATATATATATATATATATATATATATTAAAAAGGGAAGCTGAAAACAAAGGAATAATTAATAAACAATAGAAAAAATTATATAATAAGACAGTCAGCAGAAACCACTATGTACAATGTTTACATCAGAGCTGTTACAGTGAAAATGATAGGCAGTATGTGTCAGAGGTTAGGGAGACTAGGTGCTGTGACCTGAAGCAGAGCATTTATAAGGAGCTTGTGCAGTGACATATTCTTTAACTTACACCAAAAAGGAGTAGTAGTTATAGAGCTCTTTAAAATTTGAGGGAAGGTCCCTGAAAGATTAGGCAGAACAGGAGTGTTTAAACCACTAAAGTCTGGTTTAAGGTACTTGCAAGAGAGGCCCTGAGGAGCTATGGGATCTAAGGTTATATGACACCAGCTGTCTAAGTAAACAAAAGGCAAAAGAAGGGCAAGATTTTTCTTCAGGATTGGCTCATTGCTAAACTGGCAGCCAGTTGGCTTTGGCTAGTATAAGACAGTGGTGTTCAGACTGTTCGGACTTTGGGAAAAGGGTAATGAAGCAGCAGATGGAGGTGGAGATTGTTTGGATGATAGTTTCTTTTGGAGGCAGATGCTACAAGAAGTAGGTAGTACTCAAGTTGGCCAAGAAGTATCCCTTTGGCAATAGCATTTCTTGATGGGGATTAGGAGAAAGAGGAGATTTTGTTGTCTCAGAAGGGGAGGGAGTTTATCTTTTTCTGGGTGTTTTTGAGATGATGGTAGAGCAAGCTAGACTGTTTGGTATCTGAAGGTGTTAACTTGATCAATGTCATTGTTAAGGTGGTCAAGAATAAGAAGTAAGTTGCTGTTCTTTTGCCTTTTAGTGGAGGTTCTGAAGATCATAGTTTTAGTTTTTGAGGAGTTAAGTAATAGTTTTTTGCTATTTATCCAGTTAATGAAGAAAGGAAATGTTTTTTGCATATCCTGCGAAAGGAAATCTTTTGCAGTTCATTCTGAACTGAGTGGGTTGTGTGGCTGGAGTGGAAGATAGCCATGTCATCGGCATATAGTTAGATTGTAAGTTGGGGAAGATAGAATGCAAGGTTATTTATAAAAATGGAGAAGAGAAGAGGGACAGTACAGAGCCTTGAGGGACTCCTTTAAGTAAGGGAGGGGTGGCTGATGTACTGTTAATATTTACTGAGAAAAATCAGTTGTATGTGTAATTCTGGAACCAAGGAATAGTGTAAAGCCTAATCTCAAAGTCTGCAAGCTGATTAAATAGGATTGGATGGTTAACTGGGTCAAAGACTCTTTGATAAGGTCTATATATATTTTATTTTATTTATATTAATTATTGGCATTTGTCCGACTCTGCACAGGTACCCTTTTTCAGCAGAGGCCTAGTGAGAAATGCTTCAAGTTATCCTATTTAATGCATTCAATATTTACAATAAATTTTATAATGCATTTTTAGTGAATACATTGAATAATAGTATAATACAATTTGTACTGATATTCATATACATTAAATTTACAAGCCTTGTACTGAGACTTTGCAGACAGAAGACTGGTGTATAAGATAGGTAGGTGTAATTTAAGAAATACATCACAGTGAGATATTAGAGGAGATAAGCAAGTCTGAGTGTTGATGGAATAGTAATTTGGTTGTGTTAATTAGACGTAGATATAATAGTTTAAGTACTATATTAAAGTGAGGTATTAGAAGGGGATACGCAAGTTAAGTGATTTAGTGTTTTAAAGGGAAGTATAAGAAAGGTGATGAAGGAAGTTTTGTCCCAGATGAGGGGCAGGGACAAAGCCAGGAGGCAGAGAGGAAGTCTTTTAGTAATGGTTTGAAAAGATGAAGGTGTGTGATAGACCTGATTTATGTAAAGGTTTTATTCCAAGTTCTAGATACACTATTAAAATAGAAACTGACCTCAGCAGCCCTTTGTGGTTTGTACATGGTAAGCAGTTTATTATTTGATCAAAGGGAACAATTTGGACATAGGATTGGAGTACAGGTCTAATTGCTGGGCAGGTGAATGAGGTATGGATGATTTGATGGGTTAAGATGAGCTGAGTATAAGATAAGTGGTGAGGAAACTTGAGGCAGTTCAGTCTTTTAATGCTAAAACAGTGATGGGTCTGGTGAGGTTTGTTGCAGTCAAATCTGGCAACTGTTCAAGTTTAGAACTAAGTGAGGTTTGTAGGTTGATCATGATAGGGGCTCCTTATAGGAGAGAGGGTAAGAAGTTAGTGGTAGCTAGAGTTACCTTGGCAGAGTCTGTAAGGAAGTCCCTTACTCTAAGTAGGTTGTCTAGTTTTTGATGGGTTTTCTTGATACTGTTGTGGATATGTAAATCAAATTTAAGATTGTTGTCGATTGTCATGCCAAAGAGTTTTGTATGTGGGGTAACTTCAATCATGGTATTATTTAAGGAAGACATTTTAAAGTGGAAATGGCATTTTGGAAAAAGAAGCAATTTAGTTTTTTTGGATTTAGTAACTGGTGATTATCCTGTAGCCAACTTTCAGTTAAAGGCCTTTTGAGTAATTCTCTGAAGATATATTAGGTTGTCGGAAACAAGATGTTATGTACTCACCATAATGTTCGATGTATGTAGTCCATCTCGCCTTACATTCTTAAGCGTGGGTGCGGAGCCGAACCTCGGCTCCGACTCAGCCATACTCTAGCTCAAAGTCATTAACTGGCTCATGGCTAAGAGGTATCCCATCAAGCAATAGGTCTATTCCCCAGATCTTGTTTGCTGCAAGCGCACACACACACACACACACACACACACACACACACACACACACACACACACACACACACACACACACACACACACACACACACTCACACACTGAGAAGAAGAACAACCCCAATAGAAAGGACTACTGACAACTAGAGACTATACCTCCAGGTCCTCCAGGAAGAGGTAGGAGGGAGGGTTAGTAAGAATGTAAGGCAAGATGAACTACATACATCGAATGTTATGGTGAAACACAATTGTCTATGAACATCTAGCTGATGAAACTTAAATTCTGCCTTGTTGGAGAATTCAGGAAAAAACACAGGCAATTCAGTGGATTGGTTGATATTGACAACAGAGGCAACCTTTGGAACAAAGGAAGGATTGGTTCTTAAGGAGACCCTATCTTTGTGAAACACCAAATATGGTGGCTTAATCGATAATGCTTGGAGTTCAGAGACCCACCTAACTGAAGTTATGGCTACCAAGAATACTGTCTTCCATTACAAGAATTTAATGTTACACATAGCTGTGGGCTCAAAGGGAGTTGAGGTGAGCTTCTGTAATACAAAATTGAGGTCCCATGGCATTACTGGATCAAAGACTGGAGGTCGGACTAACAATGTCCCTTTCAGAAAAACCCTACAAAGCGTATGAGCCATAAGGTTGTGCTCATTAGCAACGTGAAAGGTAGAAATTGCTGCCAGTTGCACTTGGTTGCTGCAGCTGACCCCTGACTGAACAGTTGAGAAGGAAATTCTAATATTGCTGAAATAGGCGCTGTATAGGTTCATAGGTTCATAGGTTCATACTAGGCTATCTGCCCGAGGGCATTTACAAGCCTAGCCCATAGTTTTGTGGCTTACGCCACCCCTTTAGTATGGGGAACTATACCCATTATTTTGCTGTGCCTCTGTTGAGCAGTGACACTGAGGTAATCCCTGGTGTATATCTGCGATCTCCCATCCATTGGTCAAGATTTCTCTTGAACAAGGCCAGCGAGGTGCTCTGCCTCACATATACCGGGATTTTATTCCACAGCATAGGGAGTCTTTGGGTGATGAATCTATCCCTCCAGCACGTCCTATTAATAGCCGTGTCGAGGTTTAAGTCTCCCGCCCTTGTGGATCTGACGGATCTAGATTTTTTGAGGTGAAGCATATTCATCAAATCTGGGTTTGACATGGCCTTGTATGTTAGGCAAAGGTCACCTCTGAGCAGCGTAGCGACTGAATAGAGCTGGAGTTCTTTCAGTCGGGCAGCATAGGACAGATGTTTGAGACCCTTTATCCTTTTGGTGAGGAACTTTGTGGCCTCTCCAGCTGCTGCAAGTGTCGGGTCAGATACATTCCGAATGGGGCATTGTACTCAATCATTGGTCTGATGAGTGATGAGTATAGGGAGACTATGACCTCCCTTGATCTAGATGAGAATCCCTTCATGATAAGGTGGGCAATGTAGAAGGTCTTCCTAACTACTTTAGCTACATGGGTGTCGAATGACAGACTACTATCAACCTGGGTCCCCAGGTCCCTGATAACTTCTTCTGTGCTCAGTGGATTGCCACCTATTTGGTAGCTAGGGGTAACCTTGTTTTTCCCGAAGGGTATGACTATGCATTTTTTGGCATTTAACTTTAGGCCATGGCTCTGGCACCAGTTATCCATTTCTGTGAGACCCTTCTGAAGGATATCTGTGTCAGATGTGTTTTCTACTATGGCGCCGAGTTTGCAGTCATCTGCAAACTTTGTCAGCCATAACCCTCCTGTGTTTGCTTGTACTGGAAAAGTAGATGCCAAACAAGAGTGGGCCCAGGACTGAGCCCTGTGGTACACCACTTGTGACAGGTTTTGAGTCTGACATGGCGCCAGCAACTCTGACCCTATGGGTTCTGTCACTCAGCCAGTTTGCAACCCATCTTGTGATGTATGGGTTAACATTTAAGCTGATGAGTTTTTCAATGATACCCGAGTGGGGTATTGTATTGAAGGCCTTCGCCAGATCGAGGTAGGCTGTATGGACTGCCTTTCCCTCATCAATGGCTTTGGTGACTGTTTCGAAAAAGTCAACCAAGTTTAGAAGGCATGATCTGCCTTTGACAAAGCCAAACTGGGATGGATCCAAAGTCTGCAAATTCCTATGTCTTTATTTATGAGGTCCATTATGATCCTCTCCATGGCTTTGCAGATAAGGCTTGTCAAGCTAATGGGCCGGTAATTTCCAGGGTCGGTGGAGGCACCGCCTTTGTGAAGTGGGACCACAGTTGCAGTGCGCCACTCCCTGGGTACGTATCCAGAGGTAAGACTATGATTAAACAGCTGTCCTAGCTGTGGGTTTAATTCCTCGTTGAGTTCGTGGAGCACACAGCCGGGGACACCATCAGGTCCCATGGATGCTGTGTTTTTTGCTTTGGAGAGAGCAGTTCTCACTTGGGCGTTGGAGATGTTTGGGGGGCTGCAATCGCTTGGTATAGATATCTCTCCTTTTGGGGGGTAGTCTCTCACAGGACTAAATAGAAAATCTCTTCCACTTACTGGAATAAATCTTCCTGGTAGAAGGTGTGGGAAGATGATAGAATATGGACCACTTCCGGGGAAAAATCATGAAGCCTGACTAAGGACGGAACTGAAGCAGACAAGCTGTCAACTTGAGGGTCTGGATGGAGGGATGGAACTGTCCTGACATATGAGTCAGCAGATCTGGATCTGGGTCCAGAATCCAGAGCTTGTCCATTAGATAGAGCTGAAGGAAGGGAAACCAAATCTGACAAGGCCAGTGTGGGGCAATGAAGATCATTTTGCTTCCCAAAGACTGTGCTTTCTGAATGACCTTTGATATCAGAGGTAACGGTGGGAAGACGTAGAGAAGACAGGAGGGCCAGTCATGAAACAGAGTGTCCCTGGGTGTCTCCCCCTCCAGGAGGATAAGGGTGAAGTAGCTGCTGCATTTGGCATTGAGGGGGCTGGCAAATAGATCACAGCAGGGCTAACCCCATCTGTGGAATATCTTCTCCACAACATAATTGTTCAGGGACCACTCGTGAGGCATTAGGATAGCTCTACTCAGCCTGTCGGCAATCATGTTGGACTTCCCCAGTATATGCGTTGCAACTAGAAAGTGTTGGGAAGACACCGCCCACTGCCAAACTCAAAGTGCCTCTCTGCAAAGGGGGTATGATTTGGTTCCTCCCTGTATGTTCAGATACTATACCACTGACATGTTGTCTGAGTGGATTGCAATTGTCACTAGAGGGAGAAAGCTCTGAAGTGCTTGCAACGCTAATAGCACTGCTCTCATCTCCAAGACATTGATATGCAAATGGGTCTCATGATCCTGCCACATGCCTTGAACTGTCCTGCCGAGATAATGCCCCCCCCCACCCTATTTGGGAGGCATCCATGGTCACCATGGAACTGGAGAAGATGGAACAAAAGGCTTGCCCACATTGAGATTATTGGCCTGAAGCCACCAGCGTAGATCTTGCTTGCACGTGCCCGTAATCAGAATAGAATGGGAGAGTAGAAGATGCTGTAGTGACCACTGGGTGAAAAGCAGCCACTGAAGAACCCTCATGTGTAGTCTGGCAAGGGGAACTAGCATGATCGTGGCAGCCATGGTCCCTAATAACTTGAGGACCACTTTTGCCTTGACCTTCCTCAATGGTGGTAAGGGGTAGACTTGCTGTTGTAGAGCCTGAATTCTCTCTTCTGGTAAGAAGGCCCTCATGAGCACTGTATCTAGTTTGGCGCCGATAAAGGTGACATGCTGCGAGGGCAACAAGGCAGATTTTTTGCAATTTAGAGTAATTCCTAACCTTTGGCACAGCGTAATGGTGGCGTCCCTGGTCTGTAACAGTAGATGCCTGGTGGTGGCATAAAGGAGCCAGTCATCCAGGTACGGAAACACTTGGAATCCCTGATGTTTCAAGTGAGCTGTTACCACTGCCATGCATTTGGTGAACACCCTGAGGGCTGTGGTGAGACCAAGGGGCAGAGCACAAAACTGAAAATGACTGGCTCCCAGCCAGAAGAGTAGATGACTTCTCGATGCCCTGTCCATCTTAATATGGTAGTAAGCATCTTTGTGGTAGATGGAGCACATCCACACATCTTTCCCTAACAGAGGGAGTATTGACTGTAAGGTGACCATGCGGAACTTGGACTTTTGTATGTGAAGGTTCAGTCAGCTGAGATCCAAGATGGGTCTCAGGTCCCCTGTTCTTTTCGGCACCAAAAAGAATCTGAAGTAAATCCCTAATCCTACTTGGTCTGCAGGGACAGACTGGATGGCTCTCTTTGGAAGCAACTTTTTTTATTTCTAAAGTTGCAGAATCCCTGTGACTGGGTGGAATGTCCGGGATTATCTTGGTTGGTGGGGGAGGAGAGGAGAAGAGAAGGGAATATGATAACCTTTGGAAATTATCTTTAATACCCATTCGTCTTGGGTGATGTCTTGCCAGGCTCCTGGGAATAAAGAAATGTGTCCCCCGACCGGCTCCAGAGATGCACAGTTAGGCCTCCCTTCAGGAGCGCTGGTAGGGAGAACCACAAAAGGAATCACAGTCCCCCTGGTTATGCAGGCCTCCTCTGCCTCTAGGGTGGTGTCTACCTGAATTTCCACCCCCTCCCCTGCCTCTGGAGGGGGAATCACTTTGTGCGTCCTGAAAAAACCTCTGCGACTTCCTGAACCACATTTTCCCACCCTTCTGGCCCTTGAGGTAAGGTGGACTCCCACGGCAGACAGGGTTTTTCCTTTCTCCTCGCACATAGTGAGAGTGCCCTTCACCTTGGTTTTGAACAATGATGAACCATCAAAGGGGGCATTGGGGAACGTAGACTTGAAGGCCTCTGCGAAATTGCACAGGCGCATCCAGGAGTGTCTCCTAAGAGAGACTCCAGAACCCGCTGCCCTACTCACTCCATCAGCTGCGTATGAGATCAGCCTCATGGAGGAGATGGCAAGGGAATTTAGGGTGGACATCTGTGCATTGACCTTCTGTGCCACGGCATCAGAAATGCTACCCTGCAGAGAATCTCCCAGCTCTTTTAGGAGATGTCTCTGGAGCCTTGTAAAATGCATCAGGTAGTTCAGCGACTGCAGTGCAAAGGCCGCTGAGTTAAACACACGCTTTCCATACTTATCCATAGCCCGGGACTCCTTGTTAGGCAGATGGATGGTAGATGAAGTTTCAGCAAGTTCCTTCTTGGTGGCTGCTGCCACCACCATGACATTTACTGGAATGCCTTCTGTTAGATATTCCTTGTCAGTGGGGGCAGACAAAAACTTATTGGGTCTCCTAGGGACCAGTTCCACAGTTTAAGGAGTTTCCCACACCTTTCAACAGACAAGATCTAGTAGCTCATTGAAAGGGAGAGAAACCCAAGAGGCGGAGGGTTGAGACCTAAAAGCCTTCAGGAACACCGACTCCTCATCAGAAGGGGATTTGGAGGGCCAGCTGCCTCTCTGCTTCAAGAGCTCAAGGATATCTGAAAAAGAGATATCTTCAGAAGACTACTTGGGGACCCCTCTGACTCCTCAAGGTTGGTGTCCGATGTGAGAGACTCATCCGGGGAGTCGAGGTGTTTCCTCTTACACAATCTCTTTCTGGTGGGCTCCTCAGGCAAAAATTCTGGGAAGACATCAGAAAATTGGGGACCACTCATGGAGGTATCCTAAGGCTTAGGGTCTCCGCTGTCCAGGGATAGAGGGTGATACAAAACTGCCACTGGTGCCAGAGGGGGCAGATTATCGGTGCTGTAGGATGCAGCTGACAACCTGGCCAGCATGCTCCTCATAACCTCAAAGGCTGATCTCCCCGGCTCCAAAGGCCGACTAACTGTGGAGGTTACAGTAGTAGCCCTTGGTGCCGAGGAGATGAGGTCCGAAGCAGATGTCGGGTCCAAGCTCACTTGAGCCAAGCACCGAGAGGAAGGCTCAGAACCGATGAAGATTGATCTGAGCTCTCCCCCTCGGGTCCGACCGGAGAACCGTGGACCCTCAACCCCATGGATGGAGCCGGTGGGATCGGAGCAGAAATTGGAACCGAGAGGCCAGGTGAGGCTACTGAAACTGACCTAAGGGCACCCGACGGAACCGACAACTCTGACTCCAAAGGCCGAGAAAGGCTCAGAAGAGGAACAACAAAGGATGAAGAGGCCATAGGCTCCAGAGCTGACTGGGTTGGAGCTGAAATCAATTTGGCCAACACTGATGACTGAAGCAGTTTCTTCACCACTCTATCAATGTCCTCATCTGAAAGGGTCCTGGAGGATCTGGAAGATATAGTTGGAGATCTGGATCTCCCTACGGAAGGAGACTTGCATGAAGGAGAAACAGGTCGAATAACTGGAGACCGGCTCTAAACCAAAATATCCGTGAATGGCTCCGAAAGGCTGGGAGCTGATATGGACTTAGTCAAGACACTACCTTCTGTCGGCACCGAGGGCAATGGAACCGAAGAAGGAGAAGTTGTTCTAGCAACTTTCTCTGGTGGCTCCGAAGAAACAGATGGAGCTGGAGAGCGCTTCTTAGAAGTCTTTTTGTCCTTTTTAGCTGGAGAGGATAAGGCACTGGAAGACTTAGCCAAGTCTTCCTCGAAGAAGTATTTAAGCAGTCCTTTCAAAATGAGCTTGTTCTTCCTCTCCTGTAGTACACGGGGACTGAAGGAATGACAAAACAAGCAGGACTCTTGGAGGTGAATAGCCACCATGCAGTACATGCACACAGAGTGCCCATCAGTCAAAGACATTTTATTGTTGCATTCAACACACTTTTTAAAGCCCAAATGCCTGTGTTCCTTAGAATCCTTGGACAATAAAGGAGAACACACACAGGTAGAAAGCAATATGTACACACACTGGACCCAATTAAACCCCGCACGGGAAACTAGAGCCTCTAACTAAAAATGGCCTAGTAACCGGTGGGAAAAAGACTACAGGGAGAACTAGATCCTCTAGCTTAAACGGGCCTAGTCTGGGAAAAAAAAGGCAGGATAGCACCAATAGCCAGACACAACACTAAAAGCTAACAGAATGGAGCACCAAACCAAAGACCACATGGAAACAATGAGGAGGACTAGGTCCTCTAACTAAAACGAGCCTAGTTCGTGGGAAGAAAGGAAATGAACAGGATACCAAAACAGCCAATGAAAAGGCCACAAAAACAGCAAGAGAAGCAAAACAAAGGCAGTATAACACCACTACCACACACACAGAGTTATGAAAATAGCTTTTTTTTTTTTTTTTTTTTTTTTTTTTGAGCAACAACAAGTCAAAAGTTTATAAAAAGTTTATAAACAGTATACTTAACAACGGCCAAAAGCGAGACCATGTCTGAGCATAATGAGTGGCAAATGAGATCTGGGAAATAGACCTGTTGCATGATGGGATACCTTTTAGCCACGAGCCAATTGAAGACTTCGAGCTAGAGTATGGCCGAATTGGAGCCGAGGTTTGGCTCCGAACCCACAGGTAAGAATGAAGGCAAGATTGGACTACATAACATTGCATATTATGGTCGAATCATCAGCATATTGTATGTGGGAAGTTGCTGAGAGAATTTATGTAAATTTAGTGAATATATTAGAGTAGAAGTCTGGGAATTGAGTCCTGTGCCACACTGGTATTGACAGGAAGGAAGGAAGGGAGAAAAAGTGGAGAGCCATTTAACAGATTGGTATCTATTGGTTAAGTAGTTGTTAAACAATAGTAGTGTAGGTTGTGATAGCCAGAGGAAAGACAGTTGTTTTGGTGAGAGATTAGATCAAAATCTTGAGACAGATGAAGGCAAACTTGTTTCCTCTGTATTCCTTAATCTCTGGCTTTGTTAATAGTATCTGTAAAATTAATAAGGCCATGGTAGTGCAATGAAGGGGGATCTAAAACCATGCTGTGTGTGGGTCAGGAGTTTTTCTTGAAGAATATGTTGAAGTTGTTTGTAAATACACTTCTTCAAATTTTTGACAAATGAGATAATATGACGATAGGTCTGCAATTGGTTATATCAGATGAGGTTCCCCCTTTGTGAAGAGGGATGATTTTTTTCTGTAATGAATGAAAGTATGATTCCTTGATAGATCTGTTAATTCGAGTTGAGACAGCAAGAGAAGAGAGAGAGAGAGAGACAGAGAGAGGACAGGTTATGGAACTGACAGCCAGCTTGAGGTATTCTGCTGGGAGACATGCAACTCAACCTCTTAGCACAAGAAATATGGACAAAGCCTAAAGTATGGGGAGGAATAGGTTCAAAAATATGGACACATTTTAAATATTGCTCTTGGGTAAATTCAGTCCTCAATGATTTGCCAGAAAAATGCAGTTTTTATGAGGAACAGACCAATAATATGAGGCAAAATTCTGGACATTCTAGGAAAATCTGGACAGTTGGGAGGTATGATGGGAGATGATCTACTGAAGGAGAAAATGTTTTCAATTTAAGAATTAATGATTTGATGTAGGAGATTGGGATGGGTTTTGGGGTGAAATAGGGATTGTTTGCCATCTGAGGAGAGGGTATGAATTGAAGAGTAAAGTCTTTGGTAAGGGCTTTAATCATTTCTATAGAATTTGTGTTAAACTGAGCAGCTGTTTTGGAGAGAGTGTAATTTAGGGCAGAATTAATAGTGGTGAATGTTCCAGGGTAGAGTATATTATTAACAGGAGAACTGATTTTTTTTTAGATTTGGAAGACTGATTTAGTAAGGAGTTACTGAAGTTGACTTGTCTTGATAATCTGTAGTTTAGAATTCTTATGTCATTCTTTAAAGTATTGTAGGTACTCAGGAGATCTACATTTTAACCATTCTTTCCAAGCCCTATCACTTTCATACATTAGTTGCCTGCTGTGAGTGGATAACTAAGGAGTACAGTTATTCTTTATTCTTTTTGTTCTAGTTGTACCCAGACTCTTGAGGATTTTCAGGAAAAGAGAGTTAAATTTGTGTACAGCTTCTTCGAATAGTATATTTTTGGGGTTAGACCAGTTAAAGCAGCTTAGAATTCTGTTAGATGTATCAGGGTTAAAATTAGTGAGGTTACAGGATGGTCTAAATACGTGTTTGACATGATGGATACTGAGTCTGTTTGCATATACATGGAGGTGATCACTGAGGGAATCAGAGAGGGTGCCACTGGAGCCATACTTAGTGGACTCAGACACCAACATCCAGTCAAGAAATGAGCCACTGTTTTTGTGATAGTGATAATGTGTGGGGGAAAATGTGTTGAGTCAATCCAAATAGGTGTAGGCTAGTTGATTGATACTTTGTGGAGATAATGTGCTAGTCAAAAGTAATGCCACCTAAGATTATCTTTTAATTAGTAATTGTAGATGAGGTCCAGCTTAGGATATTTTCTAATGTTGCAGCATTATTACCTGGGGGAATATAGAGTATTATAATACATAGTTGCTTATGGTTATTTAGTTTAAGATGGAAGAGAGGGGAGTCAGGGTGGGAGGAGAGGCTGGGTTGGGACGAATATTTCCACAGAGTGGTAAGAGAGAAAAATGAATATATTTGGTAAGCTTGTTTTGGTTTAACTGTAGCAGCTAGTTTTATTTTGGTGTGGTAGGTGTGAGGGTTTAGTAATTTGAAAATGAAGTAAAGATTGGGCAAGTCTTTGTATAAATTTGACGTGATTAATGGTGAAGTGGGATGATTTTAATGGTTAGAGGTGGACCACATATTGGGAGAAAGAAATGTGTACAAGACTGAGTGATGTATGGTAAGTTGTAAGGTGATAAAACAGGAAGAGTAATTAAGAGAAGCGTGGTATGTAGCTTTTTAGAGAGATGTCAGAAAAAGAGGAGCTAGAACACTGGGGTATGAATATAGGCAGAGTAGGAGTAGATAGCTTAGTGAGGTGGATGGTGTAAGTTGTGATCGCTTTGGATAGCAAATATAAGAGAGGAAAGGAAGTTAAAGTGCTTAAATGCAGACTGATGGCTTAGGAATTGTGTGTGTATTCTTTTGCACAGAGTATGTCTATATTCATGTGTATGCCTCTAAGAGGGGTAGGAGGTAGGTGGAGTTCTGGATGGAGGACAGATTCTATAAATAAAATGCCATGAGGTGTGGCTGGGGAATTAGAAGTGGGAATGGAGTGTAGCGGAAAACAGCTCCAACACCAGCAGGAAGAGTCTTTATCTGTTATTTTGTAAAGAAAAAGGCCTACTTGCTGCAGAGTGAAACACACTTTATTTCAATAAAAGGTTAGCACTTTCGAGGTTTCCCTCTTCTTCAGACCTTAATGTTGTGTCTTTTGGCTTTTCCCGGTTAGGGGTCGCCATAACGGAACTCCGGTCCACTAATGATTGGCAGTGGATTTTTACATGCCGAGTTGCCAGCCCTGACGCACAACCTTCAACAAAGGTGCACCCATTCATGCATGTCTCCTTACAGAAGATGCTCTAGCTGAGAATCGAACAGGACAACGTCTTGCTGTGAGGCAACAATGCTACCGCAGCACCACCACCGCAGTGACCTTAATAAAAACTAAAAATACATTCACAGTTTAAATATATAAAGCAGCCAATAAAAACTTGCAATTATGCCTTTTTCTTTACAATATATTCATGTTTTTGGGTTTATTGGTTCCATCACTTTCTTAATTTTTGATTTGGAGTTCTTTATCTGTTAGGCTGTCAATGGAATAATTTTTCTGTAATAGGAATATTAGTGTAACACATGCTTTGGAAGCACAAGGGATATGCTATTTCAGACTGCAGTTACAGTAGAGCTGTTTAGAAGGACTGGAAAAACTAAATTTGGCTGAGAGAGCAGCATTAATATACCCAATTACTTGAAGGAGAAAAAGGCCAGCCAGTAATATAATAAATATTGTTTATGGTTGTAAGTATGAGTTCTGTGGTAGAACACTAATCTCTCAGTACTATTATAAGGGTCTATATTATATCCTCGAACACTTAAAAAAGCGAACGCTGATTGATCGAACTTATATCGAAGCAGCAGAAACTCAAATTTTTTCCTAGGGAAAGAATTCAGTTGTCCGTTTCTGTTGCTTCGGTATTTTCAGTGTTATGGTGGAAAGTTACCGGTCGGATTCAGGTAAGTGTGCGATTGTGTGGATGTGAGTGTTAGGGTGATTTAGGTGAGTTAGGGTTAGGGCTCGGGTTAGGTGTGTGTGCGATTCAGTGGACATGAGGGTTAGGGCAGATTTAAGTGAGTTAAGGTTAGGAAGCAGGTGAGGTGAGTGTGCGATAGTGACGGACCTTAGGGTTAGAGTTTGGGTTAAGGTAAGTGGGTAGTTAGTGGTGTGTGCATAGTTTAGTGTAGGGTTAGGTATCAGATTTTAGGTGTATGTGTGTGGATTTCTGTTTGTTTGGTGTGCTTGTGTTGTGTGTATGTGTTTTATATCAGTGATTTTTTTCCCTGGGAAATAAATCGCTGATCTGACAGATCGAGATTGTAAGCTTTCGCTTAAATCAGGTCGATCAATCAGCGTTCGCTTTTTTAAGTGTTCGATGATATAATATAGACCCTATTATAAGACAGCAGATATTTGCTATAAGCCATAAGTGAATAATATAGTGGCCCTAAACAACATCATGATGGTACACTCCGAGCTTCCTGCTGAAATGCACCTGTGTGACTGAGCTAAGAGCTCAGGATGTGTGAGCAGTAGTCAAGCTTCTTTTGTTTTTGCTTTTTGTTAGCAGAAAGGGTGGTGCTTTAGAGTGAAAGAGCCTTGCATTTTAACTTAGCTATAGGTGTGAGCATGCAGTGACCTTTAACAGTGTGAAAGGATGAAAGGAAAGAAGGAATACTGGAATGTGGCTACAGGAAGGAGGCCTTTGTCCGTAGCTAAAAGGTGTAGTCAGATCCAAAGGGCAGTGGAAGTGTTGCTGCTGGACAAGAAGCCATGTGGCTTGGAAGAGGGAGGTCAGTATTGACATGTATTCTGAGACTTCATTATAGACCAGTGTTTCTTACATAATCCCAAGGGTAGGGAGGATGGAGGTTGGGTGGTAATCACTAGGTAGCTTGAGGATGGATATTTTGGGGATAGTATGACCACTGCTCTTCTGTTAGTTGGTATACAGCTTCAAGTTAATCGAAGATTTTAAATATGTAGTAGAGAATTAACACACTGGAATATGAAAAAGAGACAAAGGGTGTATGCCCCTGCAGGTGAGTCAAGTTTACGTTTTTAAGGAGAGAATTTCCTAACTTTGGTTACAATCTTTTTAAAGTAGGAGATGGGAGTATAGGGGGGTGAGGGTTAGGTTGAGTGACGGAGTGAAGTAAGTGAGCTGATGGACAGGAGGATTAAGAAGTGAGCAATAAAGTCTGATGATGAGAGAGAAAAGGAAGAGTGAGCATTGAGAGGAGTTTTATGGCCTGTTAACTGGTTGACCTCTGCTTAAAAATGTTTAGGGGAGTGAAAAAGAAAACTATCTTGTTTGTATATGAAGTTATTAATCAACTTTAGTGTATTCTGCAGGTATCTCAAGCCAAAGAGATTGATTATATTATACTGAAAGCAATTTGATATTAGTAACCAAGTTGAGCTGAATATTATTTCTTCATTTAACTTGGTTATTTTGGATTTATTAACATTACAAAATTGTAAGTGTAGTTTTTCCATTTAGCCTTATTCATAGTCAGTATATAATAGTTGTTAAGCTGGAAGGTATAACATAGCTTTCGATATCTGGAAATCATAGATCTCTCTCTTACTCCATCTTAATATGCTTTTTTAAATTCTTTATTGATTATTAGGATAACACAAGATGATTATTGTTATGCTTACAGTTTTATTTAAACTGTGTTTTAGGGGAGTTAAAGCTATTTGAATAAAATATAAAACGTTTGTAATATTTTATTCAGTAATACTGAACCTTCAGATATAAGAAATTTTGTTCTATCTACGTGCTTTGACACCTCTTTAGTCTTGTTTCCGCACTATAAACTAGCTGGTTTTAGCTTAATGCATTCACTGTATTTTGCATTTTAAAATTGTTTACTGTACTTTTAGACATTTTTTAAGTTATTTACTGTTGTAGGCTACACACTCAAGTGCGCTAGCCTCTCTGTGCTTTAAAAATGTGTTTACTGCTGTTTAGTTTGTTTTTCTGACAGTTTTTTCCAAAAAAAAAAAAAAACTAAAACAAAGAGTGAGAAGGTCACACTGAAAAAACAATCAGTAAAAACTAAATGAAAACTCCAGCCAAGCTGGAACTTCCAATGAGTGACCTCCCAAACCTCCTGTAACAGAGGCACATGGGATATATGCAAATGACCCTTATGAACATCAGGTGTTTCAGCTATATTGTGATTCTGATTGCACATGACTTTTATGTTTGAAGTTGTTTTAATGGGCAATGTCAGGTCAATAAAGCCAAACCTCACTAGCTATGGATATGCATATTTCGGCCTTGTTATGACCTCGTCAGCATAGCACAAGCAGAGTGCTTGAGTAAGCATAAGAAACACAGGGTTGTTATACCCAGCTGATGTCCATTATCATTAGGGTGACTGCAAAATATCCCAACTAACAAATTAAAACAAAGAGTGAGAAGGTCACCCCTGGGATTCCGGATACTGGCCATAGCTCTTGCTGCCCCTATAGTGCCTTTTTTAGGGAATATCCTGAAGACAAAATTACCCCCCGTAACAGTTACAAATAAACAGAATCTGAGGGTTATGCTACTCAGTGTTAGAAGCCTAAATCTCAAAATGCAGTTGCTCGAAGCACTCCTAAAAATGGAGAACATCGACATCTGTGCAGTGACCGAGACCTAGTTCAATGCTCAGGACAGCACCCCAGCACTACCAGGCTATAATTCATACCACACTTTCCAGCCCCCAGTCCAGACCGTAGCTCTAAAGGCAGAGGTGTCTCCATATTCATAAAAGATATGCACACCTCCAGAGAAATAGCCCAACATAACGCATCTGAGATACTTCAGGTGCAGCTAACACTGGGAAAAACTGCAATCCAGGTTGTAGCATGCTATAGATCCTCCTCCATGTCCCAAGAATCCCACTCCACATTCCTAAACACACTGGAAAATATTAGGGTACAACCCAATAGCCTTATACGGGGAGATTTTAACTACCCCTCCATTAACTGGGAAAATCACTCATGTACCAACACACTAGCTCAACGTTTTCTGGAATTCATTAATTCCAAAGCCCTGGTCCAATTCATTCTTACCCCCACCAAGGGTAGAAACATCGTTGATCTGGTCATTACCATCATGGGCGACCGCTGCTCTACACCTGAAATCAATTTCTCCCTGGTCAGATCTGACCACAGACTTATCACCGTGGACATCCACATCCCACCCACACTCCCACTAAAGGACACCACTATAAAAATAAAAACTGAGGTGGCAAACTTCACGACGCCCACACAAATGGAAAATAGGTGCACGACTGCTGAATCATACACCAATGCACTGTATGAGCATATACACATGTGCATGGAATGGGCCACAACAAACAGAACCAAGATGCTATCCTCTAAAAGAAGGAAGCCAATCTGGTGGACCCCTACCATCAACAAACTCTACAACAGAAGAAAAAACTGTTGCAGAAAAGAATGAAATCCCAAGACTGGAAAACCTCCCTAGTTAGCCTCGGCAAAAAACTGAGATCCCTTATCAAATCATCTAAAGCTAGCTACAAAAACAAAATTGCTGCAGATTCTAAAGACAACCACAAGGCATTCTATAACTGTGCCAAGAATCTACATGGCAATACTCAGATCTGCTCTGAGTTACAGCACAATGGCAATACATATACAGAACCAACTGATATTGCCAACATATTGGTTGACAAGTTCAGTGTGAATTTTATCCCCTTTCACCCCCCCAAAGGGCCCATCTCAAAACCTAAAAAATGCCAAGTCCCTATCATCATGGCTACACAGGTAAAAACCACGCTGTCCAAAGCCAAGAATACAGCTTCCATGGGACCTGACAATATCCTGGACTGTGTCCTACATGAACTACAAAATGAACTGGCACCACACCTGAATAACATGTTCAATCACAGCCTCGCTTTGGGCTTTGTTCCTGCCGAATAGCTCACTGCTATGGTCATCCCTCTCCACAAAGCGGGAGCGACTACAGATCCTGGGAACTACCCTCCCATTAGCCTGACGAGTCTGATATGTAAGGCCATGGAGCGAATTATCATGGAACTTATTAACAGGACCATAGGGAATCTCCAAACTCTGGACCCCACGCAATTTGGGTTTGTGAAATGTAGATCATGCCTACTCAACCTGATAGACCTATTTGGGTCTGTCACCGAAGCTGTGGATGAGGTAAGGTAGTTCACATAGCCTACTTATAGCATGCCAAGGCCTTCAACATCATCCCTCACTCAGGAATCATAGATAGGCTCACTAAACTAGGTATAAACCCCTATGTCATAAGATGGGTAGCCAACTGGCTCATTGATAGAACCCACACTGTAAAAGTAGCCGACTCTAAATCTGACTACCGACCAGTTACAAGTGGAGTTCCACAGGGTTCGGTCCTGGGTCCTCTCCTGTTTAGCATCTACTTCTCAGAAGTCAAAGCCAATACAAAAGGACTCTGGTTGACCAAGTTCACAGATGATTGCAAACTGGGAGCCAATGTCAATTCTCCAAAGGACGTAGATAATCTACAAAAAGGCCTCACTGAGACCAATGACTGGTGCAAGAATCATGGCCTCAAGCTCAATGCCAAAAAGTGCATTGTCATTCCCTATGGGAAAAATTTGGTGCCCGTGAACTACCACATAGATGGTAGTCCGCTAAACACCAAAGGAGTGATAAGAGACCTGGGGACACAGGTTGACAGTAACCTCTCCTTTGATGACCACATTGCCACTGTGGTAAGAAAGTCCTTTTATGTGGCACATCTTATCAGAAAAGGTTTCTCATCTAGGAAGAAAGAGGTAATAATCCCTCTTTACTCATCCCTCATTAGACCTATTATAGAATGTAATGACCCATATGGTATGTACCTCACTAGACACCTACAACAACTGGAAAGGCCACAAAAATACCTAACTAAGAGGATCCCAGGCCTTAGACATATGCCCTACTCTGACAGACTTAAAAAGCTCCAGCTATACTCTGTCTTTTATCGCCGACTTAGAGACAATCTCTGCTTGGCCTACAAAGCCATGTCTGACCAAGAGCTGTTAGATATGCTACACCTAAAGAAATCCCAATCTCTACATGCCACACACTCGAGGGATCTAAACCTCATAACCATCATAAACAGAACATGCTGGAGGGACAGGTTCCTAACCCAGCGACTTCCCATACTGTGGAACAAACTCCCCATTCATGTCAAGCAGAGCACTTCACTGGTCCTCTTCAAGAGAAATCTCAACGAGAGGATGGGCAATAGGAAATTCACCCTGGGGATCACTTCAATGGCCCTACTTCACAGGGGCACTGGATACTAACTTCGAGTGGCAGTTCTCCCAGGGGATCACCTTAGTGCCTTGTTTTACATGGGCACTGGGAACTGACTTCGGGTGGCATGATGCCAGGGAATTTTCTGGACTAGGTTTATATAGGCTCCAGGGAAATTAGCTGAGTACACACCTATGAGCCTATGAACCATATTATTTTACTTTTATTATTTTGTCTAGTTGATGTTAGGGCTGTTCCAACGTTATTTAATTTTTCACCAATATATGTTATATTTTTCTTTGAAAACTTTGTATAATTTATTTTTAGGTTCATAATTATACATTTTATTTTTTACTATTGATTTACAGCCCAGAAATATCACAAACGTTTTTTTTTTTATTTTATTCTGTGTTTCTTTAAAGGACGATGTTATATCAGTACATATTAATTAAATATAATCTGTGAAGAGTGGTATATTTGAGAATGTATTGCTTATCCTAAACCCCACTATATTTGTATTACTAATAATATTATAAGCTAATGGTTTCACAGCTAGAGCAAAAAGTATAGGTGACAGTGGGCACCTTTACCTAGTGCCCCATTTAATGTTCACTGCTTCTGACAGATAAGACCCTAATTTAACATGGCTTTTATTATCACTATAGAGAGTCTGCATTAATTTTATAAATGTTTGAAAAAAGTTATTTTTTTAAATATATCACAGTTTATGGTAGCAAAAGCTTTTTGTATGTCTTTACTAAAAATGCTACCTCTTTAGTCTTGTTTCTTATCTAGTCTATTAGTGTGCATTATTCCAGTTTCTATGGTAATTCTGTCCATCTTCTGGACAGAATGATCTAATGCAGACTCTTATGAAGTTTGTGAAAAGCACTGCATCCAACAATTTTTGTTTCTGGAGTCAGAATTTCTCACATTAACTGTTGTGCTGACTTAAAATGAAAATTGTCCCACAGTTGTTGCTAAAACACACTTCCCTGTTGCTCTTGTGAACACATTTACAAAATCACTGTTGTTTTCAACCTGCATTTATTCTAAGTCCACTCTTCTTCACAATCATCTGTAATTTATCGAATGCCTTTTCTATAGCTAAAGCTATAGTGATAGCTTGAATGTTATTTAAAGCTTCACCTGTGAAATTCAGAGATGTTGTGATATATATGTATATATGTATATATGTAGATATATAGATACACACGCACACACACACACACACACACACACACACACACACACACACACACATATATATATATATATATATATATATATATATATATATATATATATATATATATATATATATATATATATATATATATATATATATATATATATATATATATGTGTGTGTGTGTGTGTGTGTGTGTGTGTGTGTGGATGAACACACCTCTGATACTGAAATGGAAGGATAAGGAGGATAGATTCATGTGTTTGTGTCACTTATGAATACTGTTACTGAATACTGAATCCAAAATTACATGATTTACTGCATATCAGACAGTCAAATGGAATCAGAAATATTTGATCCAGGGATCTAAACCTCTTCTGCAACATAAACAGAATGGTTTGGAGCAGAGGTCCCCAACCACTGGACCGTGGACCGGTACCGGCCTGTGGATCATTTGGTACTGAGCCACCATGTACAGAATTAAATGAAAAAGTGAATGTGTGTATGTATTGTGTAGGAATGTGTTTATGACTGTGTGTGTATGAGAGAGAGTGAGCAGTGAGATCGATCAAGCCATTATTTTACACCCGCTAAGCAATGCTTTTGCCATTTAGTCAGTGTAAAATACAAGTCAAGGAAACCAAAAACAGTGTGTGTGTGTGTGTGTGTGTGTGTGTGTGTGTGTGTGTGTGTGTGTGTGTGTGTGTGTGTGTGTGTGCGTGTGTGTGTGTGTGTTTCTGTCTGGAACAGTAGTTTATAATAAATAATTAAATTTGGGTGAATTTATTAAAATTATAGGGTTGCTGCGGGATATGGGTATAATAAGTGTAGAGTGGTGAATTTAATTATCCATTTATATAACAGGAGCAATGGATGTGGGATGGTATTTTAAAATGACAATTTTCTGAGTAAAGAGTGCTGTAGGACTGTGTCTTTAAATTACATGTCTGATCACATGACTTTTAGCCACTATTTAAGCCAGGTTTTTCAAAATGGATGTATCTGATGAAGTTTTACCTTTTGTAAGATGAAAGTGCACATTTTAGAACTTCAAATAAGATTTTAATTTGAATAATTTGTAGTTTGTTTGTGGAAAATTTCTAGTGCCTGGCATAATTTGTGGAGTTATCAGTTTTTCATAAATCTTTTGTATTAATTAACACATATCTTTATTTAAAGCTTCTAACAGTTTTTCTTGTGCAAGTATTTTTCTTTCCTCTAATTTCTCTCTTAATCTTTTTGTATATCTCCTGTCTGGAAATTCTGGGCTTCTTGCATAATAGTAACAACACATAATTTCTGTTTTATCCTCAGCAGTCCACTTTATCATCTTTATGGCTCTTTTTTGGCCTACAAGTTGTTGTAATTTTTGTGGACTACTACTTCCATCTACAACAGGAGGGCCTTCCTCCCCCTGAGCCTGGCCCCATTTTAAGAATGTTTCTTGAAAATCTACGCTGTCATTTTTTCCAGTCCTGGCACCAGTGTGCTTACCAGAATTGGGCACTTTTTTTATCCTGGGTTTTGTGCATCCAACTATCTTTTTTATTTTTAACCTGATTTTGTCCATGATATATTCTCTCTAAAATACAGTCTATATATCAGTGTCATCCTGGTCAGATTTTGTGAAAAAAAGGGTCCACTTCATGAGGGTACTTACCAAGGCATGAGGAAGAATTCAGTTCCAGCATTACTACTCTTCTTTGCTGGCTGATTTATCATCTCTCCATTTGGACCCCTGGCTGGTCTCATTGATGCTGCATTTATGGCTTTGGAGAGTGTGGAGATGACCTGCTGTTTTCAGATAATAGGATGAGGAGAGGTGGCAGGTATACTTTGGGAGATGACCGGTGGGGACAGAGGGATGAAGTTTGTTCCAAATCTGTCAGCGAGCAGGCTGGCTATTAACTCTGGTTGAGTATGGGTGGCACCATCGACAACCAGTTCAGTGCATCAATGGATATTCATCTTCAGATTTTTGACATACTTAAAGAATGCCTTGTGATTATTCTTACCTAGGGAGTCCATTTTTGGTTTGTAATTAGCTTTGGAGGACTTGACAAGATCTCTAATTTGTTTGTTTAGGCTAGAAAGGGATTTCTACCTCTGTTGATCCAGTTCCCTCTTGATTTTGGACATAAGTTTCTTTCTTACTTTTGTTGTATAGTCTGATTATACTAGGGGTCCAACAGGGTGGCTTGTTTTTCAGGCAAGACCTGTTTTTAATCCAGTCAGGTACAGCCGATTCTATACAACTTCTTAAGTGGTTGTACAGGGCATTGGTGTACACATCTGTGTTCGAGGGGACTTTGAAACTTCTTATACCATCGCTTAGTAGGAGGTAATTTGCCTTTGAAAAATTCTAAAGTGGTTTTGAACTTGATGGGGTACCTGGCCTTATAATTACATCAGAAGAGACTGATTTATGGTCCAATCCTACCAGTGAGGACATCACATGGGGTAGTGCAAAGCTCATCCATGTTACTGAGTACTCTGTCCAGGACATTTGAGCCCCTCGTGGGTAGGCTAACTAGCTGCTTCAGAGCATTTCACTGACAAAGTCCAAAAACCACTGAGCCAGCATGTTTTTGGTTGTTTGTGTTTCCCAGTCGATGGTAGGATAATTAAAATCATCCATGAGTAAGATGTTGGGCTATATGGTAAGTGACTCCAATAAGTCCAGATATGTGGTATGCTTTTCCTGGCTCATAGTGGGGGACCTATAGCTAGCCATGATATAGTAGGGAATTTTGCCTATGGAGCAGCTTGAGAGAGTCAAAATGTTTGACCAGTCTTGAGGTGTAATTATCCTTAATGAAGATGGATCTACCTCCTCCTTTGGTTCTTTTACACTCGGTTTGTGGTCTGAGTGTATGGAATATGTTGTATCCCTGCACGTCTATGGTACTTTCCATGGCTATGAACCATGCCTTGGTGACTGCAAAGATGTCAGCATCTTCCAAGATGAGGAGTGCTTCCAGGGAATGCAGTTTCTTGTTTAGACTCCTACCATTAAGCAGCAGAACCTTGAATTTATCTAGAGGGGATTTTGTTACTTTGGGAGGTTGGTTATCTTGGCACTGCCTAAAAAGGCAAAATGGGGTGGATAATACCTTTGCCAGTATCTGAAAGCCTAGAGGCTACAGGTGCAGACCATCTTTGGTGAAGTATCATAGCCTGTCGACCATGTCTTCCCAGACTGACAGATATTGGATCCCCTTGGACTGTCACCAAATGCTAAGCCAATTGTTAAAGTCAATCATTTTTTGTTTGTATTGTGGCATCATCCTTGGAGAAGGTAGAATGCTGCTTAAGGCTAGGCTTTTACCTGCCTGTGATACATAATCTGAGAGCTCACTCATGTCTCTGTTCATATAGAGGGAAGTACATATCAAGATTATGATGGAGTCATAGTAGTACTTGTGGTTGAATGACTTGAGTGCTTGAGTGACTTGATGGATCCTGCACCTGACAGGCAGCTAAATGTAGCCCACTCCTTATCCAGCTTGGTGAGAGAAACATCCATGGGTCTCACTATGGAGTCTCCTATGATCAGCACATTGGGTTTTGTGGTGTTACACCTTATGGATACGCTCGTTTGTGTTTATTTTATTTATTTATTTATTTATTTATTTATTTATTTAACATTTGTTTACCAGCCCAGGGAGAAATGGTCTAGACACATGTCTTTGTAACGTGGCAGGAAACCAGAGTACCTGGAGGAAACCCACACAAATGCAGGGAGGACATGCAGACTCCACACAAAAGGCACCCCAGCTGAAAATCAAACCAGAGAACCTTTTACTGTGAGGTGACTCCACACAAAAGGCACCCCAGCTGAAAATCAAACCAGAGAACCTTTTACTGTGAGGTGACAATGCAAACTGTTGCACCACTGCAACATCCTTTTGTTATGTGTTGTGGTTGTTTTTTGCATTGTTGTATGTGTAAGTGTTTTCTGAAGGCACCGTTTGGGAGGCTTCTGGTCTTTTGGTAAGTTACCAGTGAGTATCTCCACATATGTGGGTTTATATGTCATGTTTTTATTTAGTGTGGGAGTGATGTGTGTGTGCTAACAACCTGTTTGGCATTTGATTTGTCTGTATGTGGGTGTCTTGCCTCCACTTTCATAGTGGAACTACATCTCTCACATAAAGTATTTGTTTATTTCAGGAGTAAGTGGTTGCCAGTATACATGGGACAATTGCTACATTGCTTCAGGATGCCCATGTCTCTTAGGCTGGCCAGAGAGATGATGGGAAATTGCCCGTCTTTGCTAGCATGTTTTCATTGTATGTTTTATGAGAGAAGGGAATGGGTTAATTTGACAGGATTATGCTGGTAGCAAACAGACCGTAAGAGAGACTTAGGCATTGTGTAGGCTAAGGTTGACTAATAAAGCAACGCTGCTCACTGTGGAAATGGGTTGCTCCTAGAGCAGCAGAAGGGCATGGAAGGGTTTTACTGACAGTTGTTTAGGGAAAAATGAATCTTCAAGGCTTTTGTGTCTATACAATGCACTGCCAACCGCCAGTGCGCAGAGAGCAGCACTGGCAAATGCAAGGCTTAAATACGAACAAAGAGGAACAAGTTTTACACTAACTACCAATCAGAAAAACACACAAAAAGCCTTCCACCAGCAATGCCCAACTCAGATAGGTTAGATGAGCACACTTCTGCCACAAGAGTGCAGAAAAACATTCTTAATATAGAATGGCCAGTTTGGAACCCAATGTAAGAAGACCAGACAAACTAGCTACAACAGCCCTAGAACTATCAGATAAAGTGTAATGCTGTGCAAGAATCATGCCATTTCAGTTGAAAGGAGAGACACTGAAAAAGCACATGGATATGAATGAGACTGTTTACATTAGTCATGGTTGGTATACCTGTAAGGTGCAAGCAAAAGAATTTCATAATGAAATTTTCATATAGATAAACCAGTAAATGCACAAATGCATAGTGTTAAGCAAATTTTAAAGCTCTGGTTTGAACCAGATAGCGACAGCCATACCTCTCAACCTCTTAGCACAAGAAATCTGGACAAAGCCTAAAATAATGGGTGGGCAAAGGTGTAAAAATAAGGACAGATTTTAAATACTGCTCTTATAAACTTAGAATGTAGCCAGAATACCAGGATTTGTGTTAGCATGCATTTTCTGAAGGATATGAAGTCTGAAACTCAGTTGTGTGTGATTATCTAGTAACTTCAATCATTAGTGATGTGCCAAAGAACTGCAGATTTTATGAAGACCAAACCAAAAATATGATGCAAAAATCTGGACAGTTGAGAGTTATGGTGACAACAAAGCAAATATGTTAGAAATTTACGCAGTAGACAACTTTGAATAAGCTTTGTTTAGCAAAATAAGAAAATGAGTACTGCAAAATGATCCAAAGGGCACTGCTACTTTAATAAATTTAGTAAAAAGTTCATTTTAATGTCACAGTTTTAGAAATCAATTGTCTGTTTCTAAGGATAGAACTGAAGTAAGAAATGTAGCTTATGCTGTGAAACACAAACCAGCAAGTAATGTGTTAATTTCTTTCAAATGAGTAAGGTAATCAGATTGGTAAGTGGAGTCTGTACTGAAGAGAAAGTACAGTTGTGTAAAATCTTACCATAACAGTAGATGTCCTTGCCTTTACTGCTGCAGAATTCTTAATATATGGGATTCCCTGCTGTGGAAGCCCAACATCCAACAAGTCTACTAAAGCCTACTGTTGCTTTAAGGTACAGCAAACATCACCCAAATGCTCCTCATGTAGTGTAGGGCATAAAGGTGATGTTCAGGTGTATTATCCTCAGAATTGATTGGCTCAGTAGGAACAGCAGTCCAAGGAACCCAAGATGTAACCTGTACATCCAGGAAGAAAAAGGACTAGGGGGATGGTGGAGAGAGTTAATACTGCAGTGGTGAAGGCAAGGACATCTACTGTTATGGTAAGCTTTTACACAACCGTACTATGTCCTTACATTCACTGCTGCAGTGTTCTTAATACATGGGAGAGTGCCAAAGCTCAAGAAGAAACTTAGGAGGAGGAAGGAGCAGCAGAACCCTCTAAGAAGCCATGAAGAATGGCCATGGCAAAACCAAGTCTAGCTCTGAAGATACCATCCAACTTGTAGTGTATGGTAAAAGTATGCACAGAAGTCCAGGTACCTGCCTCAAGAATAGAATTAGTGTCTAAGCCTTTGAACAAAAGCACCAGAAGAAGCCACAGCTGTAGTAGAATGAGTCTTAACAGAAGAAAGAAGGCTGTTGCCATAAAAAGTTTAACAAAAAGAAATAGACTTTGAAATCCAAGAAGAAATAGTTTGCATGTATACAGCTAATCCTAAAGACCTAGGATGAAAAGAAATAAATAACTGATCAGATTTTCTAATAGTCTTACGAAGAAAAAAACAAAACCCCAATGGGGTACTTGTCTGCAATGGCTCGGACTTCAGCAAACAGGTGTAGGAATTCACCCGAGAACGAAAATGCATTTAGACTGGCAGAAAACAGATGTAGGCAAACAGGCTGATGGCTAAAAAAAGCATTTGGACTGGCAGCAAAGAAGTTCTGAGGATGGTATGTCTGAATGTCACCTTTATGCCCTACACTGCACGAGGAGCATTTGGTTGATGTTCGGCATAACTTAAAGCAACGATAGGCTTTAGTAGACTGGCTGGATTTTGGGCTTCCATATCAGGGAATTCCATATGTTAAGAAAACTGCAGAAGTGAATGCAAGGCCATCTCCTCTTAACTAACTGTGAAAACTGAAATGCATGCTTTTGATGACATCATTTCCATGGAGTGTGACAAGACTATAGCTAGAATAACTGAATCTGACTTATGTCACTGGATTACTTTAAGCTAGTGAAATAAATTGTATTTTTTAGGAGGACATAATTCAAAGCCTGATGGATTCCAGAAACATGATTTCCTTTGTCAATGGTTCCTTAGTCTCTAACCTTAAGATTAGTAACAGCTAAAAAGTGGAGTAAAGGAACAGAAAACATATTTAAAGGCTGTAGGGGAGGATAGGGAATAGATGTTCGCCTTCCTTCATAGCCATCATTTCAGTTAAAAGATTATCTCTTATATAGAGTAAAGAAGGAAAGGAAGACATTTTCATCAGTTACTAATGCCCGTACCTTAGGAGACACTGGCAATGGTGGAAGCTGATAGTCATGTGAAAATAAAATGGGGGGGGGGGGGTGGGGGTGGAAAAAACTAAAGCAGCACTATTACTCAGATTTTACTTGCCAAACATAATGAAAGATAGAGAACTTCTATGCTTCTTCCCTAGCGTGCTTGAAGGAAGTATCATATCCTGGATATAAAAAAAAAGGCATTAATTCCAGTGCTATTATAGAAGTCCCATTTTAACATATTCCTGTGGACACAGTGTGACCATCAGGAAAATTCAGTAACGAGTATCATTTCATACTAGTAATAATGGATTATGCTGTCAGATTTCCATAGGCATTCTGATTATGCAAAGCTAATGAGAAGGCTATTGCCAGGGAACTGTTACTGTATTCTCCAGATTGGATATTCCAGAGGGAATATTTATGTGCAAGGCACAACCTGTATGTCACAGGTACTGTACCAGATATGACAGTGCTTAGGACATCAATCTACCATATACAAACCGATGGGTTAGTGCAGAGATTTAAAACAAATCACTGAGATTCATGTTACAGAAAGTTTCTGATGCAGATGGAAGAAATGAAACCAGTTATTGTCCTACTTACTGTCTGCAGTTAAAGACATGTACAAGCTTCAAATGGGTATACTCGATTTTAACTACTACATGGCAGGTATCAAAGAGAGCTACATGGCATTAGTAAGGAAACACGGGAAGAGGAAAAGACCCAATTTAAAAGTGTTATATAGTATTATGCAAGTTTGCAGGACAGATTAAAGCTGAAACAGACCATAATAAGACAGTATATGCAGACAGCTCAGGAAATTTATCAGTGAGTGAGTAAATATTAATAATGCTTGACTTATAGAATGTAATTCAGGAGATCAGGTTATAGTGCCAGTAACCTCTATGGAAAACACATTTCTGACCAAATGACAGGAGCCATTTTAGGTGATGGAGGGAATAAATGCAGTAAACCAAAATATTAGACAGCAAGCAAAAAGAAAAGTGCAGCAAACTTGCCACATTAATATACTGAAGGCATGAAAGGAAGCAGAGAATTCTGTAGAGAGCTTGCAAGTTAAAGTTCTTACAAGAGAGGTCAGGAATTCTTTACTGAAGTACACAGCTGCATGAATCATTGTCAAAAATACAAAAGCAGGAATAATAATTTCTATTAAATAATAAAAGTGTTTATAGAAATGCTAGGACATACCACAGCTGTAGAACATGACAGAGAAATGTCCCCCAGAATGCAAATTAGACAGAGACCTTCCAAAATACCTGAGTAACAAAAACAGTCAGAAAAGAAGTCCAAAATATGTTAGCATCTTGAGTGATAGACGAGTCACAGAATGACTGGAACAACCCTATAATGCTAGATCTGAAACTTGATTGGTAATATTAGATTCTATAATTACTTTTGGCAGCCAAACAGCATTTCAAAGTTTGACTGCTATTTTATGCTCAGAATTCATGAACTGGCAATTTAGGTAAAACCAGAGACTTGATAACTATGGACTTGACAATGGAATATTGGTAGATAATATTCACTCCCCCCATCAAAGAAAATTTAGCCTTTCTATTCCCATGATGGTCTATTTCAGTACATAGTGTTATCATTTGGCCTACATGCAGCCCCAGCTATCTTTGAGGGGCTGATAGATAAAAAACTGAAGTCTCAGTCCTACTATGCTGTGGCATATATGGATGATGTGATTATTCATTCCCTTAACAAAAGTGCAGGCTATGTTACAATCTATAAGACAGGCACTTTAACTTGCAAGCTCTTCTTTGAATGCAAAGAAAAGTAAACTGGGTATGGTGGAAACCAAACGTTTGGGAAAAGGGTTGGTAAAAGACCACAAATAGAAAATGAAGAGGCCACAATGCCTTCCACTAAGAGAGGTAAAGGATTTCCTTGAATTATCAGTGTACCACAGAAAGTTTGTAACCAGTTTTGTGACTTTTGCATGCCCTTTGACAAATAAGACAAATAGACGTCAAGACTGGTTCAACAGTATGACTCCCTAGAGCTAGTCCAAGTTCAGCTAACTGTAGGTAAAACCACATTCCGTATCATTGTTAACTATTGGTCCTCCACCAAGAACCACAAGAAAAACTCTGCCTACCTGTACCTACTTGAGTCACTCACTGTACAGCGAAGCACCTTGGCCATGGGTGATTTCAACTATCCTTCCATCAACTGGGAGTCATATATGAGCACAAATATGCTCACCCTAAGGTTCCTGGACTTTGTTAATACAAATGCTCTGGAACACATAGTCTGCACCACCACAAGGACTTGAATGTCCTAGACTTAGTACTTCCCAACATAGGGGGTCTCTGCACTACCCCCTTTGTGTTGCCTTCCCTGGTAAGGTCTGATCATAAGTCAATCTCGTTCAAAGTAATGATCATACCTGAATCCCCTCAAGAGCAAAAAGGATGAAAAATTTCTCTAAAGCAAACTATAGCCTCCTACGTGATGGCATAAGTAGTTACAAGCTCCCTGCTACCACTGTCGACAATGACTCCTATACAGAGGTGTACATAAATGTCCTGTATAAACTCCTATAAAAATGTAAAGACTCAGCTGTACTTGAATGAATCAAAATGGTGTCCTAACAAAAAAGAGAAGCCAACTTGGTGAACATCAAAAATAAATAAGTTGTACAACAAGGAAATAAATATAATGTCTAAGAACAAGAGGGAACTGACTCAGCAGAGGAAGGACACCCTCTACAGCTTGAACAAGCAAATTAAATATCTTGTAAAGTCATCTAAAGCCAATTAAGAAGCTAAACTAGCATCCCTAGCTAAGGATAATCACAAGGCATTCTTTAGCTACATCAGAAATTTAAAAGGGAAGGTTCAGCTTTGTGCCAAACTAGTAGTGGACAGTACCACTCATATTGACCCCGAGGACATTGCCAACTTGCTAGCAGAGAAATTTGGTGCAAACTTCACCCCCCCTAACCCCACCAGACATACATCAAAGCATACCTTTCTCCAGTTCTCTGTCTAGTATCTCCAAAGAGCAGGTTATAACCACACTCTCCATGACCAAAAACACAGTCTCTGTGGGACTGGATAACATCCCAGAATGTCTACTAAATGGTCTAAAACAGGACCTAGTGGAACGACTTGGCACTGTCTTCAACCACAGTCTAAGTACTGACTTTGTTACAGCAGAGTGGAAAACAGAAACAGTAAATCCCTTGCACAAAGGGGGTCCATCAACTGACCCTGGGAACTATACACTCATAAGCCTAACCAGCCTTACTTGCAAGGCCATGGAGAGAATCATCATGGACCCTATAAACAAAGACATAAGTGATCTTCAAACATTTGAACCAACCCAATTTGTCTTTGTTAAGAGTAGATCATGCTTATTAAACCTGGCGGACTCCTTTGAGAATGTCACCAAAGCCCTGGATGAAGACAAAACAGTACATACAGCCTATCTTGACTTAGCCAAGGCTTTTGACACAATCCCTCACTCAGGCATCATTGAGAAACCCATCTGTCTGGGAATTTACCCATATGTCACTAGATAGGTAGCCAACTGGCTCACCAACAGTCATAGTTGGGGATTCCACCTCTACTAGCAGGCCAGTTACCAGTGGTGTACCACAAGCATCTGTGTTGGGCCCCCCACTGTTTGGAATCTATTTCTCAGAAGTCCAGACAAAAATAGATGGCCTGTGGCTTACCAGGTTCACTGATGACTGCAAACTGGGTGCAATCATTGAGTCCCCTAACAATGTCAACATACTACAAAAAGGGTTACACAGACAAATGATTGGTGCCAAAGCCACAGACTTAAACTAAATGCAAAAAAAAGTGTGTTATTGTCTTATTAGGCAAAGGAGAAGTCCCTGCAAATTACAATATTAACAGTAACCCCCTTAGCTCAAACCTTGTGGTAAGAGCTTTGGGAACACAGGTTGATAGCAACCTTAACTTCATTCACAGTGTGTCCACAGTGATAAGAAAGGCCTTCAATGTTGCACATCTCATAAGTAAGAGCATCGCATCCAGAGCTAAGGATGTTATAACTCCCCTATACTCATCCCTTATCAGACCACTAATAGAGTACAATACTCACTTTTGTATGTACCTCACCACACACCTACAGCAGCTGAAGAGACCTCGGAGGTTCTTAACCAAGAAAATTTAGGGACGACCTACATGGACAGACTGAAGGTCCTGTCACTGTACTCTGTATCTTATAGGATGCTGAGAAGCAACTTGTGCCTGGCCTACAGAGCAGCCTTGGACCCTGCCATAATGGAAATGCTGGACATCTGCAAGTCAAGTGGGACAAGAGTCACTCACTGCAGGGATCTTAACCTAGCCTGTGACATTAACAGGACATGCTGGAGAGACAGATATGTTTCTCAGAGATTGCTACTTCTCTGGAACAAACTCCCAATTCACGTAAAACAGATCTCCTCAATGACCCTATTTAAGCGTAACTCAGACAAATGGATGAGAGACTGTAAATTTACCATGGGAGGCCTCACCTATGTCCCTCTTGAATTAGGGCAGTCGGTGCTGGTCATAGACTAGCGCTACAAATATAGGCCATATAAGGGAACAAGGGTATAACATGGCTAGGCTTATAAAGGCCGTAAGACCAATAGCCTAGTAACCTCCTATGAACCTATATTGCTCCTAGTAAAGTGCAATGTTAATTTGAGACAGATAGAGCATTTTATGACTGAAAGGATTTTATGTTCTGAACCCATGTTAGTGACTCCTGGTGTATAAAAAATTTACACTATGTACTGAAGCATCAGGGTAGGTTTGGGGGCAGTGTGATGTAAAGACATTATCAGTGAGGAACACACAGTGTGCTGTATTAGGGAAAGGATGAATAATGTGGAAAGAACACATTCTGCCTTTGAAAGGGAGTATTTAGTAATAAAGGTGGTCTTCTGTGCCTTGAGGTACTATTTGTTAGACTGGCATTTCAGATGAGGACAGATTATGCCCCCATTGCAATGGTTAAGAATAAAGAATGATGGTGACACAAAGTTGTGCAGTAGATACTGTCTTACCATTCTTTTTAATATACAGTAACCGACAGGGCTTGGACTAGCCAATCACAATGTTGGTTAGTTGTCAGGGGTCTACAAACCATCATTGCAGGTTCAAAACCTCTGGTTTTGTGATGTGTGTGGGATAGTAATAACAAAAACAGAGAATGTCACAGTTTCTTTGATGCTTTAAATGCTAACTCCCTAACAAATAGTCATCATACTATCCTCTCCAGTACCCATGAATTTGTCCTCACAAATATGGCCAATTCTTGCATACCTCCATATGTATCATCCTTGTTAAATGAAACCATTAATCAGTAACCATTTCTTTAAAGCTGGTGGCACTTCACATACAAATAGCTCTTCTTTTAGAGACTTATTTAAACTAAACCTTCAGTTACAGTAGAGAGTTGATTATCCAAATGTCGATTATCTGAAATGTCAATTATCAGAATGCAGCCTTCCACAGTTTTTGAGTAGGAAAATTCATAAAGTTTGAATATGTAAACATTATACATAGCCATTTGTGCATGCTTTTTGAGCTTGTAGCCACTTGTGTGTGAATAATATTCTTTATTGTCCACTGGAATTGCTGAATAGTTGGAAAGTCTATTCCCTGCATGCAGAAAAAGTCAGATTTTAGAATTTTTTTATCCAGTTCAGTGTATGTTTGATAATCTGAACAGTTTGATTATCCGAACTACCCTAGGTCCTAATTAGTTCGGTTAATCGACTCTCTACTGTACTTGATGAGCTAAATGAATTCTGCTGTAATCCTCCTCCAGTGTATCCCATTGCTAAAGATCCTGCTTATTCCTCTGACTTCTACTGTCACTTAAATAATCATATTGCCAATCTAGTCCTTATCAGCACCGATTTATAATAAGAAACTTAAAAGGGCAATCCTTATGGCAAAATACCTGCATAAATAAATGATACAACAAGAAAAAAATATTTAATACTTTTAAGAAGTCTTATCCTACCCGTCTTAAAAGAACACTTAAGCAAACCAGTAAGGAGTTTATGGAAACCACTAGGAAGTCCAAAGTTGAATATAAACTTACAACGGCCACTAAAGCCAACAATACTTACAAATCTTTCTTTAACTGTGACAGAAAGTAAAGAGCACCTAACAATGTTCAGAGCTAGTCCACAAAAATATTGTCCACTCTGGTCCAAAGGAAATAGCTAATATCCCCTCTGGCAAATGTAGTGCAAATGTTATAGTGATTCTACAGATTCCACAGTCCCAACCAGTGTATTCAATTACTAATGGAAAAACTCCTTTCATCCCTCACAAAAGCTTAGATAATATCATCAGTCGGCCCAGATAATATTGCCTGATCATCAGTACCAAATATGGCCTGTCTGAATCCCCATTTTAAACTCCAAGTCTCTTCACTGGATACAGTCCTGAAACCTGGAAACAACCATCCTAAAGATGCTTCACTACTCTCATATATAAAATTATAGAACACATTATCCCAGACCTCATTAATCTGGACACTGAGAATATCTTAATCCTGGAACCTCATTGATTCATGTTTGTCAAAGTAAGATCTTGCCTCTTCAACCTCCTTAATTTCTTTGCAAAAGTCACCCAAGCGATAGTTGGTGATTACAGATACATACAGCATATGTGGGCCTGGCCAAGGCCTTTGACACTATTCCCCATTCAGGCATTATTGCAGGACTGGTCAATCTAAATACATACCCTTATGTTATGTGGTGGATAGCTAAATGGTTGCTTGATAGAATATATGTGGTTAGAGTTGTATAACATTTACCAGTGGTGCACCACAGGGCTTAGTGTTTGACCCTCTCCTATCTGGTATTTATTTTTCAGACCTTCAGGCTCACATTCCTGGTCTATGGCTGTCTGTGTCAGTAGATGACTGCAAATTAGATGTTCTTTTTTGATCTTCCACTGACTCACAATTGTTCCAACAAGGGTTAAATCATGAAAGTAATTGGTGCAGAGACAATGTTCTTAAATTAAATGTGAAAAATGTAGTGTAGTTAATACTGATAAAACATTTGCCCTTTCTATACAGGTGGCACGCTTCTCAGATCAGATACTCTTTCAAAGGCATCTAGGCACTGTTGATAATTCCTTACTTTTTGACCATTGTATCTCTACATTAGTTTGGAAAGCCTTCTGTCCGGCTCATCTAATTTTCAAATGTATCTTCTCCAGATCTAAATAAGTTTTAATTCCCCTTAACTTGTATCAGAGACTACTAACTAAAAGGATCAGTGGCCTCAAAATTGTTAGTTATTAAGTCAAGCTGGCTGCTTTCTCTCTATACTTAGTTTCTTATAGACAACTCCATGGGGATCTGTGTTTAATATTTCAAGCCATGGAAGGTGTGACCCTCTTTGACCTCTCATTCTTTTGTAGAAGAAATTGTTTGTCAAATACCTAGTTAAAGAAGCTAAACACCTTCATCAATAAATAAGACACAAGTAGAGCCACACCCAATTTATTCCTCATGCTCTGATCAAATTTCCACTCCATGTTAAGTAGCACCCTTGCTACTTTCAAGGTAAACCTAGATAATTAGATGGGCATACTCAATTTCTCCCATAATCTATATTGTTTCATCCTCCTTAAAGCTAGAGGGAACTTTTGAATAGGGGTTATTTTAAGTCTGGTAATGGTCTGCAAATCTGTGAACCATTGAATCTACGTATCTTTAAACATATATTCAAAATGGGTACTGCAGAACGAAGTGTGGGAATATTCTTACAGCAGTTAACCAGACAACAAGTTCTTGAACGTCAGTTAATGTGGTATATAAGGAGGATGCCTGTAAGAACATGAAGGGGGAAAGTTCTTCAGCAAAGTATCATCTGAAGGAAGACTCTGGATGTCAGTCCAGTTGGGGCTACTTTGTGGATCATACCTAAACCTGGAATTGATGACTGGTTAAGGCCTACACTCTGGGATTTTAAATATAGCCTGCTGGTTGGATGGCTTTGAGAAATTGAAAAGGTTCATAAATAGTTTTGTATATAAATTTAAAAAGTGAATATATGCCATTTTTCTATTCTATTTTAAAATGTTGTTCCATATGCAATAAATACAGCTGTGTTTTTACTTACGTTCTGCCTCCAGTCTCTTTTGGGGTTTGCAGTATTGTTTGTGCTCCTTGCAAGTTTCATGTGGATATAAGCACCCTGGATCTCTAAGCAGCACATCTTATCTTCTCTTGATAGACATGGAAAGATCATTTGCATTAAGATTATTTTCAGAATTTTTCTTTACCGTGTATTCATTTTGAACAATAGACTTTAGGATGGACCAGTGATCATTTGACTTTTTGTCCCTAAAAAGAATTGTTAGTAAGTTTGACCACTCTAGTCTTGAGGGACTTCTTGAGCAGCTCTTTTCCTTAGGAAGTTGGCCAACTCCTATCTTAAATCTTTCCTGGAAGGGTGGGTCATGGGACAGTGTCTTGGATTGTTGAGGATTGTCAAGGAAGAGATCTTATATCCTCTAGACATTATGTCCCTGACCCACTTGCCCTGAGTAATCTTCGACCACTTTCTGTTTGTAGTGGTGAAACAATCACCCATGATTACCTGCAGAGGACAACAGTCAAGAAAATCTTCAAGAGTTCTGCTGACCATCCAAGAACTTCTAATTTCCTCTTGATGTGTGGTGGTAGCCTCTAAAGTTATTATTATTATTATTATTATTATTATTATTATTATTGGCAAGTTCTTGGTTTTGGCCTGTTCCTTCACATGCTTTGTGATTTTAAGTGTTTCATATCAGAAACATATCTAACACTAGTTCATCTGACTCTTTGTGAAAGACTTTTGCAGAGGCTAGAAGCTGATACTCCCATGTGTTAGAATTTTGGCCTGTTTTGTTCCATATTCTTAAAGTGCCTGCCACCATCAGCACTGAAGAGGACGGGTCTAGTTAAGTAAGAATCAAAGGACACCATCTCAGCATCTTCTACTTGGTCCATGAGAAAGAGCCAGGCATAACAGTGCATGGAAATGCCTGCTGTCACAGTTTTTAATGACTATACAGCCAAGCTGTAAATGACACAAACAATGTGGCTTCCTTTGAAAATATGTCAGATGGATTAAGTAGTTCAACAATTTTGAAGATAACATAAAGGACGCCAACACATGCTTCTTGAACCTGTTATTCATCCTGGACTCCTAGTCAGCTAGATAGACAAAAGAGTTCTGCAGAGTAGGTGCCGTTATCAGGGTTTCTGCTGCAGGATAAGGTCAGGCCTGGGGTTTTCTGAACAGAAATAAATCTCCAGGTAGGCAAATTATCATATCTGATTTCTTGTGCAATTAAACTATTGGGTAAGGGTTGTCTAGAGCCAATCTGATGAAAAAGATCCTCTTAAAATGGTATTGAGGAGGTATGCAGAAATTATCCAGTCACTTAGATAACCAGGAGGAAAAAGGAAAAACTTTATTTAATAAAACACCATAAATGCAATAATTGATTCACTGGATTTTTATTCTTCACTTAGGACTTCATCAGATAATGATACTTCCAATGTCCTGTTGTATTTATACTCTAATATCTCATTTTGGCACCTGCCTATTAACCAATTAATCACCTTATTAGAACCTGTAAGAATGAACTGTGGTGGTGGTCCTGCGGTAGCGTTGTCACCTCACAGTAAGACATAAAATTCTACTGCCAATCATTAGCGGACCGGAGTTCCGCGGTGGCAACCCCTAACCAGGAAAAGCCGAAAGACACAACAACAACATTAGAACCTGTAAGAATAAAACATGTCTTATAAAAACCTGCCTAAATAAAATACAAGAAAATAAATTACATATGAGAAAAAAAAAGGAAATTGTAACAAAAACACACTACCATTATTGTATGTTATATACACTATAAGGGTATGTTCTTATAAATATATATTGAATAATACCATGATCCCATCTATGGGCTATAAAAAAACTGCATGAAATAATAACAATCAGTTATGAAGGAGTTCAAAGTAAATTGTTCAAGTGCATTCATGATAATTCCATAGACCAGGGGTTCCCAAAGTGTGCGCTGCAGCGGCCTGGGGAGCCGCGGCATCCTCACATCCTCACAGGGGTGCCACGAACTAATAAGCTTAGCTGCAAAATAAACTGAGAACTCTTATTAGTTTGCGGTGAGTGTGAGTGAATGCAGGAATGAATGAAGAAGTGGCTGTGTGTGTGTGTGTGTGTGTGTGTGTGTGTGTGTGTGTGTGTGTGTGTGTGTGTCTGTCTTTGGTGTGTGTGTGTGTGTGTGTGTGTGTGTGTGTGTGTGTGTGTGTGTGTGTGTGTGTGTGTGGGTGTGTCACTGAGGGAGAGAGTGAAGAGTGAGAGTGATCCCTGGCAGCAGCAGCATTGAGGTCTGTGTAAGTCTGGACCATACCACTGGACACATACCTCTCACCCTCTTAGGTCAAGAAATCTGGACAAAGCCAAAAACAGTGGCAGTATAAAAGCACAAAATAGGGACACTTTTAAGTACCGTCTCACAAACTTAGTAAGTTGATAGAAATGCAGGTTTTGCATTAGCATGGATTTTCTGAAGGGTATGAAGTTTGAAATTCAACTGTCATTATTGTCTGACTTCAACCTCAATGATCTGCCAGTGATTTGCCAGAAAACAACAATTTTATGAGAAAAAGACCAAAAATATGAGGCAAAATCTGGTCATTCTGCAAAAATCTATACAGTTGAGAGGTATGCTGGGCAAAGCCAAATAATAGGGACAGATTTTAAATATTGCTCTTATAAACTTAAAGTTAATAAGGTTGCCATTAGGTTTGCTTACCTCTCAGTCATAGTAGATCAGTGTTATGCTGTTAAGCAGAATGCACACTTTTTTTTTTTGGTAATTATCTTTTTATTGTACTTTTGAGCTTTTCTCCCCAGGTCTCCTAGTCCAGTCGGGCAGCCTCGTTAAACAAATGTCAAATAAATAAATAAATAAATATGAAATATGCACTTTATGCATGTAGCGGGGGGGGGGGGGTACCTTAGGAAAAACCTGGATTCAGCAAGGGAGCCTTGAATCAAAAAAGTTTGGGAACCACTGCCATAGACAATACCTTTTAAAATGTAGAAATGCTTTAAAATGAAGTTATTTTAGACTTGAATGGTTGATTTTTTTACCTTAAAATATTCAAAACATCAAAGATAAATTATCAATGAAAAAAAAAAAAAAAAAATATATATATATATATATATATATATATATATATATATATATATATTCTCACCCTCTCATCCTCTTCCAAATATTAAATCCTTTTAGTTAAAAACTATATAAAAATGATACTGTACTACCCTCTAGTGGTTAAAATGAAATTAAAACTAAAAATACAAATGCAGTGCAAAAAAAAAATCTGTGCAGGGGAAATATCCAGCATATAAAAATAAGAAGTTATGTACCTACCATAACGTTCCATGTTAGTTGTCTTCTTCTCGCCTTCTTTCTTGCTGGATGGGTTCGGAGCCGAACCTCGGCTCCGACTCGGCCAATACTAAAGCTCGAGAGCTAATTCCACCGGCTCAGGGCTCCCCTATATCCCACAATGCTAGGCGGTAACTACTCAGATCTCATTTGATAGCTAAACCAAGCAGTTCTGGTCTCCATAGTATGGAGAAAAAAGAACCCACCTCTATATAAACCTGAATGTAAGCTACTACAAACATAAATGGGGGAATAGAGGTGGTAGAACATGTGGGAAGGAAACTCCAAAGGAAGATCCCAAATTTTCCTATCGGTCTGTCCAGGCCAGGGGGAAGGAGGGTGGGACGCAAGAAAGAAGGCGAGAAGAAGACAACTAACATGGAATGTTATGGTAGGTACATAACTTCTTAATGTTAAGTTGTCAATCTCGCCTTCATTCTTGCTGGATGGTACCGCATCCCTAGCACCTTATTCCGGGTGGCCTATCGGAACAGACTCTTGAGAACAGTGGAACCAAAGCTGGCACGGTTTCTGGAGGTCATATCCAATTTGTAATGTAAAATGAAGGTATGAGGAGAAGCCCAAGTGGCTGCTGCGCAAATGGAATCTATAGGCAGCCTGTCCTGAAAAGCTACAGATGTAGCTAATGCCCTAGTTGAATGAGCTCTAGGTCTTGAAGGCAGTTTTTGATGTCTGATTTTACAGATGAAGGTAATTATAGAGGTAAGCCATCTTGAAATGGACACCTTAGTAACTGGAAGGCCCGATTTCCCTTCCGCATAAGACAGGAAAAGTTGATCAGATTTCCTGAACTGTTTAGTCCTGTCCAAATAATATCTAAGTTGGCGGTGAACATCTAGAAAATGTAACTTTTGTTCCGATCTGTTGGAATAGTCAGGGAAGAATACTGGGAGATCAATCGTTTGGTTCAGATTTGTCTCAGAGGAAACTTTAGGTAGGAAGGACGGATTAGTCCGGAGGGACACCCTATCTTTGTGGAAAACTAAGTAAGGAGGACGACTGCACAGAGCATGAAGTTCAGATACCCTTCTAGCTGAAGTTATGGCTATTAGAAAAAGTGTTTTCCATGAGAGCAGCTTAAGAGGGCATGAAGCCGCCGGTTCAAATGGGGGGGGAGGATCAAGGATGCCAGAACCAAATTCAAGTCCCATTGAGGTGGGGGATCTTTGATTGGGGGCTTGAGCAGAAAAATACCTCTTAAAAAGTCTTTGCAGAGCTTATGGGACATGATACTGGAGTCTGAGACTCCTACATGAAAATTAGATATAGCAGCTAGTTGTATTCTAATGGTAGAAGAAGAAGAGCCTAAATGGAAGAGCTCTGCCAGAAAGTCTAGGATAGACTGGATAGGTGCAGTGAAGGGGTCTATATTCTTTGATGCTGCCCAGAAGGAAAAACGTTTCCATTTACTATTATAAATCTTCCTGGTAGAAGATTTGTGAGAGGCTATCAGGATGTTCTGGACCGAATGAGAGATTGAAGGAAGCCTGGCTAGGGTAGGAATTGGAGAAACCACGCTGTGAGGTTGAGAGAATGAAGGGAGTGGTGCAGCTGGCCCAACTGGTGGGTCAACAGATCTGGCATCGGGTCCAGATGCCAAGGCTGCTCCAATAGGTAATGATGGAGGAACGGAAACCATATCTATCAAGGCCAGTAAGGGGCAATGAGGATCATTGTAACTCTCAAGGCGATAGCTTTCTGAATTAATTGAGATATCAGTGGAAAGGGAGGAAAAGCATACAAAAGTCCCCGGGGCCAATCGTGGACTAGAGCGTCTCTGGTGGGATGGCCTGGTAACGGGAAGAGAGTGAAGAAGTCGCAGCACTTACTGTTTTGGGGAGTAGCAAAAAGATCGCAGCAAGGCTGGCCCCATCTTTGAAAGACTTCTTCCAACACTGATTTCTTCAGAGACCACTCGTGGGGCATCAGAATGGCCCTGATCAACTTGTCCGCAATCACATTGGACTTCCCGGGAATGTTCGTTGCTATCAGAAAACACTGAGAAGAAATTGCCCACTGCCAAAGTCTGAGTGCCTCTCGACATAAGGGGTAGGATCTGGTTCCGCCCTGTTTGTTGATGTACCACACTACAGACATGTTGTCCATCTGAATTGCAATAGTCCCTGTGGGAAGAGAGTGTTGAAGGGCTTGCAACGCTAAAAGCACTGCTCTCATCTCTAAGACATTTATGTGCAAGTGGCACTCAAAAGGTTGCCACGTGCCCTGGACTGTCCTGCCCTGATAATGCCCCCCCACCCGATCAGGGAGGCATCCGTTGTCACCATGGTGACTGGGGGGGGGGGATGAAAGGTCTGCCTTGGAGAACTTGAGGTGATGTGATCCACCAAGACAGATGATTCTTGCATGATTGAGTTATTAATATGATGTGAGACATCGGGAGCTGTTGGAAGGACCATTGAGTAAACAGCATCCATTGAAGGATCCTCATGTGGAAACGAGCTAAGGGGAGAAGGGTGATTGTAGCTGCCATGAGTCCTAATACCTTCAAGACCACCCTGGCTTTGATCTTGTTGCATTGTAGTAGAAGGTAAACTTGTTTGCGGATATCTAACACTCTTTGCTCTGTAAGCCTGGCGGAAAGATTGAGTGTGTCTAAGGTGGCGCCTATAAAGGTAATAGATTGACAAGGCGACAAGGCAGATTTTTCAAAATTTATTGAAATGCCTAGAGCTTGGCAAGTTTGGATGGTGAAGTCTCTGGCTAGAAGTAGCTGATGTCTGGTGGTGGCAGTAAGGGGCCAGTCATCTAAATATGGAAACACCTGGAATCCTTGACGTCTCAAGTGAGCCGCGACCACTGCCATGCATTTGGTAAACACTCAGGGGGCTGTAGTGAGACCAAAGGGCAGGGCTCTGAACTGGCAGTGACTGGCTCCCAGCCTGAAGGGGAGAAACCTCCTGGAGCATCTGTGCATTTTGATGTGGTAGTACACATCCTGAAGGTCTATCGAGCACATCCAATTGTCCTGACCCAAGAAGGGTAGAATGGACTGCAGTGTGACCATCCAGAATTGTGTTTTTTTGATATAATTGTTTAACTTGCTGAGATCCAGTATAGGTCTCCAGTCCCCTGCTTTTTTTGGTACCAACAAGAATTTGGAGTAGATTCTGGATCCTTGCTGGTCTGCTGGGACTGATTGGATAGCTCTTTTTGATAGCAACTTTGATATTTCTAGTGCTGCTTGTTCCCTTAGACTGGGTGGAACGTCTGGAAGGGATCCTTTGGGTTGGGAAGGGGTGTGAATAAAGGGAATTTTGTAACCCTCGGATATGATTGACTGTACCCATTTGTCTTGGGTGAGGGAAAGCCAGGCTTTTGGGTACAGTGATAATCCTCCCCGACTGCCTCCGAAGGTGGACAGCCGGGCAGCTCCTCAGGGATGCTGAAAGGGTTTATCAGAGAATGTTTCTCTGCTACCCTGGTTTTGCGGACCTCCTCTGCCTCTAGGGCGGCATCTATTGTTATTTCCCCCTCTGCCTCTAGAGGGGAATCGACCTTGTGCATCAGATGAGACTCCCTGAGGCTTGTGGAACCACATTCCCCCCCTGACCTTTTGTATAAGGTCTAGAAGGGGTAGAAAAATGGACTCCCACGGCAGAGAGAGTCTTACCTCCCACCTCGCACCTAGTCAATGTATCCTTCACCTGAGGACCAAACAATGTTGAGCCATCAAAGGGGGAGTTGGTGAAGGACGCCTTGAAAGGGTGCACAAAATTGCAAAGCCGCATCCAGGCGTGATGTCGTAAAGCTACACCTGTGCCTGCGGCACTACTCGCCCCATCAGCAGCGTATGAGATAAGCCGCATGGAGGAGTTAACAATTGAATTCAGGGTTGCCAACTGGGAGTTCATTTTGTCTTGGAACCCCTCAGCTGTTGGATCCTGTATAGCCTCACCCATATCTTTGAGCAAATCTCTCTGGAGATGGGTGAAGTGCCACAAATAGTTCAGCGACCGCATTGAGAAGGTCGCTGAGGAAAATATCCACTTACCGTACCTGCCCATGGTCCTAGACTCCTTATTAGGAGGATAGACAGGTACCGAAGGATCGGCTAACTCCTTCTTAGTGGCTGCGGCCACCACCATGGCATCAACAGAGACACCTTTTGATAGAAAGTCCTTGTCCATAGGGGCAGTAATAAATTTTGAAGGCCTCCTTGGGGTAGGTTCCACTGAAACAGGGGCCGTCCAAGCCTTCCTTGCCACCACTTCCATAAGGGGGTCAAAGGGAGTGGACACCCAGGAGGTGGAAGGGCGAGAGCCAAATGCCTCAAGGTAAACTGACTCATCCTCTGAAGGGTTAAGGGCAGGCCAGTTCCCCCTCTGTTTCAGGATTTCAAGGATGTCAGCAAAGGAGACATCCTCAAAGGGGGATAGAGGGGAACCTTCAGATTCCTCCAAGTCAGTGTCAGAGGTGATAGACTCAGGGGAGTCAATGTGCTTCCTCTTGCACTGTCTCTTCCGAGGGGGTTCTCCTACCGGATCAGGAGAGGCCTCGAAAGAGGAGGAAATTCCCAATAGGGAAACCTGAGGAGCTGGCTCTCTGCGGTCTGATACAAGGGGATGGGTAGAAATCACTGCAGGCACTGAAGAGGGAGGAGCTGACGGAGCCGACTGTGGGGTAGACCCTGGGTCTAGCACACTCCGCATGACCTCGAAGGTGCCCCTATCATGCAAGGCCAGAGGTCCCCGCTCCGAGGAGACAAGGACCCCCCCCTGGCACCGACAGGGACGGTTCCGAGGTCGATGTCGGAGCCGAACTCATCAGTGCCAATGCTCCGAGAGGGAGAACGGGGTCGGACAAGGGGTCCAATGCCACTCGCACCCTCGGAGCCGATGAGGGAAGCCCGGCGCCGAGATCCCTCCAATGAGGAAATTGGAGCAGACAATGGAGCCAAAAGGGAAGGTATCAGCTCCGAAGCACTGACAGCTATGGCTCCGATGAGCCCCAGCTCTGAACTCAATGGAGTCGGAGGAGGAATAAAATCAGGGATGGAAATAGCCGCTGACTGTTAAGTAGGGCTATGCAGCATTTGGGCCAGTGCCTCAGAATTGAGACTCACCACCCTTTGTAAATCATGGTTGGACAGCCTGGAGGACTGAGAGGAGTGAGACCTATGGCTCCGTTCTGATAGAAGAGGAGATCCCGGTGCCGAATGTATGGAGCCGATGGAAGGGGGACCTAGACCTCTTCTTAGCAGGTGGCTCCGATAAGCCTATCGGAGCCGACTGAGTCTTGTCAACCTCGGCTCCAACCGGAGCCGAGGCGATAGTATGAGACTTGGAAACATTGGCTCCAGCCAGAGCCGATGTCGAAGCCGATCTAATTCTTCCAGGGGATGGCTCAGAAACTGGAGCCGATGGTCTGGAAGTCTTAGAAGGCTTCCTCGATACAGACTGAATCGGGGGACCTTCAGGCTTTAACAAGCCACGCAAAATCAATTTATTTTTGCGTTCCTGCAGGACTCTAGTGCTGAATGCATGACATACAGCACATGAGTCCTGCAGGTGGAAAGGTCCCAGGCAATATACGCAAGAAGTGTGACCGTCTGTCAGAGACATTTTCTGACAGCACGAATCACACTTCTTGAAGCCTGAGACCTTGGAGTCTTTAGACATCGAAACTTAGTGTGAAAACACAAGCACAACACACAAACACACCCTTAAGCAAAAAATTCAGTCACACTGAAGGACTAGAGGAAGAGGCCAAAGGCCTAAAGGTTAAAAAGGGGATAAAAATGGATTTTAGACACTAGAGGGGGACCCAATTTAAACTACTGTCAAACTACAAATAAAACTATGATAAAAAGAAAAAAATTAGGGGTTGAAATAGAAGTTTCTAATTAGAAAACTTACTAACCTGCCAGAGCCAGTAGAAGAAGCACCTCAACAGCTAAGCGGCAAACGGGATCTGAGTAGTTACCGCCTAGCATTGGGGGATATAGGGGAGCCTCGAGCCGGTGGAATTAGCTCTTGAGCTTTAGTATTGGCCGAGTCTGAGCCAAGGTTCGGCTCCGAACCCATCCAGCAAGAATGAAGGCGAGATTGACAACTTAACATCCTGTATTAGCATAACAGCGATTCATAGTAAGTCTCCCACCAATCCCAATAGTGAAGAATTTCATAAACAATCTTATTGGATATGCTCAAAGATTGATACTATTATATGTTTTATTTGTATCAATACCTCAAACCAAAATAAATCCAAATATGTCATTAACTAGCTGATCTAAATTTTAATATGGGGGCCAGTGAAATGTTCTCATTCAAGCCGGGGGACCTATTTGCTTCCAAAACAAGTTGTCAGTAGATCTCCCTGTATTCAATGTTTGTCTCCCAAGGTCCACCCTTTGGGTCAACTGGAATCTCTTCTAAATCAAAAACTGTGTAAACAGCCTGTTTACAGTTTAAAGTATGTTTATACAGGGTGTTTGTCTTATTCTCCTTTCTGATATCATAAAGGTGGTTGTAGATCCTCTTTTTCAGCATGCACTCAGTTTTCCCTAACTAAAAGCATTGCATTCTTTACACAAAGCTAGATATATTAAACCTTTGCTGTTATAATTAGTAAAACTCTTAGATTGTATATATTTGTCCCTACTTGCAATGTATGCATGTTCACTATTAATTACACAGGGACATTGAGTGCATGCCCCACATTTGTATGTCCTTATTCTTTTTTCTACTTGGAGTTTTACTTTTATTTTTGTCTACGTCCAAAAGATTCTTAATGTTATATCCTTTCCTGAATACAAATTTAATAGGGTTTTTAAATATCACCTCTAAGTCAGAAAAACTGGCAAACGTCCCAATATTTCATAATTACATTATTAATAAGGTTTGTGTCAACATTACAGTTGATCACAAATGCTCCCTAATATGCTAAATTGTTTCCTTCCTCTGTTTGTTGTTCACTCAATGTAGTGCTTTAACGGCAGCATCTACCCATCCTAGACTTGGGATCTATTTACTCAGCCTTCCTTCCTTAACTTCACTTAGAATTTCTTCCAACATTTGCATAGGATATTTTCCTTCTATAACATATTCTTCAATTTGTCACATTCATCTAAAACATCTTGTTGCCAAAATGAGATATTATACTATAAATACAATGGGACATCATTAGCTGATGAAGTCCTATGAGCAGGACAGAAATGCGGTGAATCAGTTAATGCATTTTTGGTGTTTTATTGAATAAAATGTTTCCATTTTATTCCTGGTTATCTAAGTGATTGGATTATTCCCGCACACCTCTACAGTACCGTTTTAAGATTATTTTTTACTACAAGCTTTGGTTAAGCCCTGTAGTGCATTGGTGCTGGTTTGTCCTTCTTATTGATTGATGAAAAAGATATCCACCAAGGGTAGGACCACCCAGGAAGTTTAATGCATGAAGCTTGAGGTGTCTTCCAACTTTCTCTGAGGTGCAGAGAAAGATCTTGTGGGCTATCCACCTTTTTCTTTCATGAGGTGGAGGAACTCTTCAAACTCATGGGCATAAGGAAGTGACTCAGGAAAAATAGCACCCTCACTAAATGACCTTCTCTGTTATGCAAACATATTAGAGCCCTGTCCAAAAGATCATGGAAGGCTTAGGCCTTAGTACAAAACAGAGCAGTTAGACTCATCAATGCAGGTGTACTGAGCATCAATCTGGGCTTTAACGAGGGTTCCAGTTTTCCTTTTGATGAAGAGTAGAATGCAGCACTTCTTTGGGATTACTTTTGTGGCACAATCTAGACCAAATGACTATGTCTAGCTAGCATCCAACTCAGGTGAGTGACCTGTTGTAACATCAGTAATAGCAGGGTTTTTCATATCAGTATCACTAGGGACTTCATCTCTTGCTTAGGCATTACATGTGATACAGCCAGTTCTGTGGGAGAGAAGCCAGGATGGCAGGCATCAAAGCTAGTGCTAGTGAAAGGGGATTGAAAGCCAATGTAAGAAAGAAATGGAAGGCTCATTCTGGAAGTCGAGGTTGTACAGTGCCAAGTAATACATCAGTGATAACATCAGCACCTGTACTACTGATGCTCAGTAACAAGGCTGAGGTGACATTAGCATTGGCTCCATTTTCCAGAGAAATGGTGACACCAATTGCAGAATGATTGCCAGAGGGAGGAGGTTTCAGGTCTGGCTATCACTGGCAGTGAACTGTTTGATGGTAAATGCCATTGTGACTGCAAGGGAGGGAAGGCAAATGCAAGTGGCATAGCAGAACACTCGCAGCACCCCTTTACTCTAGGGACAGGAGACTAAATTGCCAACATCTGTTTCCTTACTTCTTACATGATCGTGGCCAGATTTATTAATCTCTTTTAACAACCTAAACAATTCTGGAAAATTGTAAACCAAATCACCATCCAGGCACCATCTTTGACTCCCTTATAGGTTCATAGGTTCATAGGTAGGTAATAGGCTATCGGCCCTGGGGCCTATACAAGCCCAGCCAAAAAGGTATCCTGGCTTTTGCCACCCAAGAAAATTATTTTCCTGTGCCACTGTCGAGCAGAGCCACAGAGGTGATCCCTGAAACAGAAACAGATACAGTACCATCCACCATTGGATTGCATTCTGCTACTGACTTTCTCAAAGAATTACACCATGTTCCACAAACCCCCTCACTGGCAATCCGCCTCTAATACCACAGTTTCCATATTACACCCCCACTTCTACTTCAAATTAATTTTAATGAAAAAAAAAATGAAAATCCTTAACATCTCTTCCAGTGCTCCAAATGGATCCAATGGGATCTTCTCATGACTACTTATTTTTATTTGGAGAGCTTTTTCTTGGGAACCACTAAACATACCATATAGTAACTATTTCACCCACAACATTAGGGCCTCTATCATGAAATGACCATATATCAAACCCTCCTCAAGAAAACACCTAAACCCTCATCCACCTTAGACTTTAATCCCATCTATATATTACAAATACTTGGCAAAATATTTGAAAAACTAATGTTGTAAGTACTTCCAAACCCATAATATCCTCTCACTCAGATAGCATGGTTTCAGGACCAGCTAAATCACCCACACTGCTTTGTACACACTCACAGAAGATAGCGTACTAAAGTTTGACAAAAAAACTTAACATGAGCTGTCTTCTCTAACCTTACAAGTGTTCAATCTTATTGACCATCCCAGCCAACATAAATCATTTGTCACTGAAGGAATTAGCTAGCAATCAAGCTTGCCAATGATTTAAAAGTTTCTTATCTAACAGAACTTCAGTATCAAAATTGGTAGCTCCTTAACAGACTCTGTCCCACTATGCTCAGGTATACCTAAAACTCAGTCCTTTCACCACTGTTCTTCCCCTTTTTCATCAACTCTATGCACTTACTTATCACACTTTCTACAGGTCATATGCTGATCTACAAATTTCATCTTCTCCATTTTATGACCAAAATACACCTACAAGAAGTCATGTCCCAACTTTCCAACTGGCTAACACACAAAAGTAATCCTAAGTACAAAAAGACAAACTTAAGCTTGCCAATGTCCAGAACAAATGACATGCATTCCACAATAGCCTAGCACTCCTTGATACCACTAAACAGTTCCCCTACCTAGGAATTTGGTTAGATCAGCATATTAACTTCCAGCACCATGTACAAGTAACCAAAGCAAAAATCATATCAGAACTATTATGGGCATCTACAATTTTACACATTCTCTTTCAATGAATGATGGATAACCATTAATAAAGGGTTTTTTCTTTCACAGCTTGAATGCAGTCTACCACTAGTGGCATCAGCTTCCACGAAAAACCTCTCCTTCTTACAAACTTCTGCCAACAACATATGCAAATTTATTGCAGTCTCCCGAGAATCAATAGCACTGCCAAATTCTAGCTAAAGCTCACTGGCTGCCCTAGTCTTCAAAGGTATCAGTCTTCAGTTCTTTCCTTTCTTTGTCAAATGTCTATTTCATTGTAATTCAGATGACAACCTTAACAATATCCTTGAAAAAACAAATGAAAGCTGTCATGTTCAGACCACAACTTGTCCAACCTTGGACCACAAGTATGGGAATCCATTCCAAATGCTCTAAAAGAAAACTCATCCTTTAAAGTATACAGATAGGACCTAAATCACTTCCTCTTCAAAGAAACTTCTAGCACCTGTAATGCGATAGGTACAATTAACTAATTATACAGCCTTCCAATTTCATCACCAGTGTTTGGATGCACTTACCCACAAACACCCAGGACCTAAGCTGTATATATATATATATATATATATATATATATATATATATATATATATATATATATTAGTGTGTGTGTGTGTGTCATACATAACAGACAACTATTTTATCCCACACTCTACTATTCATCTTGGTGATGTCTCTTTACCTCTCTACTTAATTGATAATTTCTCATTTCCTTTTTTATGTTTATCATTTCAGATTGAATTTGTATATCAACTGATTCTCTGTTACCTTTTCTCATACTGTGTGCTGTAATACCAATGTTGTTTTTTCTACTTTATTGTATTTTCTATTTTAAGCTCCTAGGCTGAACTTGTAAAATGTCAAAAAGACCAGTATTCTATCCCACTTAACAAATTTAAATAAAATAAATAAACTGTTTTGTTTCAATTTTAGTAAGGTATATATTGGTTTTCAAGATACTTTGTGGCAAATAAGCCTTTATTTTACATGTGTCTTGCCTACAGTGTCTCCTGTTTGGACTTACTCACACACACACACACACACACACACACACACACACACACACACACACACACACACACACACACACACACACACACACACCCATATATATATATATATATATATATATATAAATACACACGCATATATATATATATATATATATATATATATATTAATTACAGCAAGAGGTTCTATGGTTCGAGTCTCGGCTGGAGCCCCTTCTCTGCGGAGTCTGCATGTCCTCCTTGGAGGTGAGTGAACTTTAAAAAGATGCAGGTAGGTGTGTGAGTCTGTGCATTCCTTCTGTGAAGGTTGGGCATCATGCTAGCAACTTGACATTGTAAAAATCCACTGCCACTCAAATAGCAGACTGGTGATCTGCTGTGGTGACACTTAACTGGGAAAAGCCAAAAGACTAAGAAGAAGAATCTATATAGATATATACATGGATTCATAGGTTCATAGGTAGGTACTAGGCAATCTGCCCAAAGGCATTTATAAGCCTAGCCAAAATGTGTTGGCTTTTGCTGCCCCCTTAGATTTGTTCCCTGCGCCTCTGTCCAGCAGAGCCACTGAAGTGATCCCCGGGGTAAACTTTCTGTTTCCCATCCACTCGTCAAGGTTTCTCTTGAAAAGTGTTAGTGACGATCTCTGCCTAATGTAGATTGGAATCTTGTTCTAAAGCATGGGAAGTCTCCGGGACAGGAATCTATCCCTCCAGCACGTTCTATTTATTGCTGTGGTGAGGTTTAGATAGCGTGTGGCTTGAGGGGATAAGGTTTTCTTTAGGTGGAGCATGTCTATCAGTTTTGGATTGGACATGGCCTTGTATGTCAGGCAGAGATCACCTCTGAGTAGGCGGTATGCAACCGAGTACAGCTGGAGTTTCTTCAGTCGAGCTGCATAGGGCATCTGTTTGAGGCCAGTGATTTTCTTGGTGAGGTACTTCTGTGGTCTTTCTAGCTGTTGCAGGTGTCTTGTAAGGTACATCACAAATGGGTCATTGTACTCTATGATAGGTCTGATGAGTGATGAGTAGAGGGGCACAATGACCTCTTTTGATCTGGATGCGAACCCTTTTGTGATTAGGTGGGCCACATAGAAATATTTTCTAACCAATTTGGCAATATGATTATCAAAGGAGAGATTACTTTCTACTTGGGTCCCCAGATCCCTTATTACATTTTCCATATTTAGGGGACTACCACCTATGTGGTAGTTTGTGGGTACTTTGTTTTTTCCAAAGGGGATGACTATGCACTTTTTGTCATTTAGCTTGAGGCCATGATTTTAATACCAGATATCTTTCTCAGTGAGACCCTTTTGGAGGATGTCTGTGTCAGCTGGAGAGTCAATTATAGCCCCTAGTTTGCAGTTGTCTGTGAACTTGGTCAGCCATAGTCCTCCTGTGCTTGCCTGCACCTCTGAGAAGTATATACCGAACAGGAGGTTTCCTAGGACTGAGCCCTGGGGAATGTCACTTGTAACTGGTTTAGAGTCAGATCTAGCTCCCACGACTCTCACCATGTGGGTTCTGTCTGTGAGCCAGTTGGCAGCCCATCTTGTGACGTAGGGGTTTATGTTCAGGCTGGTGAGCTTGTCTATAATACCAGAATGGGGAATGGTGTTGAAGGCCTTTGCGAGGTCTAGGTAGGCTGTGTGTACCACCTTTCCCTTGTCTATAGCCTTTGTAACTGTCTCAAAGAAGTCTACCAGGTTTAGGAAACATGATCTGCCCTTAACAAAGCCGAATTGGGTAGGGTCCAGTGTTTGGAGGTTCCCAATGTCTTTGTTAATGAGTTCCGTGATGATGCACTCCATAGCCTTGCAGATCAAACTACTCAGGCTTATAGGGCGATAGTTTCTGGGGTCTGTTGTGGCTCCACCTTTGTGGAGCAGAATAACCATTGCTGTGCACCACTCTATGGGTACATAGCCTGTGGAGAGGCTGAGTTTGAACAGTGTGTTTAGGTGAGGGGTTAGTTCATCTTTGAGCTTGTGTAGGACGCAGCCTAGGACACCATCTGGTCCACTGATGCTGTGTTTTTGGCTTTGGAGAGGGCTGTTTTAACCTGAGTGTCTGTGATTTCAGGGGCTCTGCATTCTTCTGGTATGGTTATGGGCCCTTTTGGGGGTGAGAGGGGGGGTGAAGTTTGCACTGAACTTGTCTGCCAGGATGTTGGCAATATTGGTCGGTTCATTTCTTTTCTGCCATTCTGCACTAACTCTGAGCAGATCTGAGCATTGCTGCTTAGATTCTTGACATAGCTAAAGAATGCCTTGTGGTTATCTTTGGAGTCCTTGGCAATTTTCCTTTCAAAGCTCGCCTTGGATGATTTTATGAGGGATTGTAGTTTCTTACTGATACTAATCAGGCATGTCGTCCCTTCTTGGGATTTTACTCTTTTCTGTACTAGTTTCCTCCTTCTTTTGCCATAGGCAGGGCTCCACTAGACTGGTTTCCTTTTCTTGGAGGAGTGAGTCTTGGTTTTGCTTGGGATAACACAATCCATGCATTCTTGTAGGTGCCTGTAGAATGCATTAGTAAAGGATTTTGCAGCTTGGACAGTGTTATCCTTTAGCAGAGGGCCTTTGAAACTTTCCACCTCAGTCTTAAGTAATGTGAAGTTTGCTTTTGAAAAGTTTTTCATGGTGGTTTCCTTGTCCGGAGGTGAGGGCAGAATGTGGATATCCAAACTAATTTGTTTATGGTCAGATCTAACCAGCAAGGGGTTGACCTCCGGTGTGGAAAACCGGTCACCCATGTTGGTGATGACCAGGTCCAATATGTTGTCACCTCTGGTGGGAGTGTTGACCAGTTGATCCAGGGTGTTTGAGTTTATAAATTCTAGGAAATGTTGAGCAAGGGAGTAAGTACTTGAGTAGTTCTCACAGTTAATGTTTGGGTAATTGAAATCACCCAATATTAGGGTGTTTGGTAGGACCTTTATGTTTCCCAGTGTTTCCAGAAACATGGAATGGGGGTCCTGGGACATGGTGGGTGATCTGTAGCAAGCTACAGTTTGAATTTCAGTTTTGCCTATTGTTAGTTGAACGTGGATGATCTCTGAAGCATCGTGCTGTGCCACTAACCTGGAGGTGTAGGTATTCTTGATAAATATGGATACGCCCCCACTTTTGTATTTCGGTCCGGGTTCTATGGCTGAAATGTATGGTGTGAGTTGTAGCCTGGTAGTGCTGGGGTGCTCTACTGCCCAGCCTATCAAAGAATAGACAATATTCTAGAAGATATGTTAAATGAAAACCTCCTTAGTATGAAAACTTTTTCATATTTGAAAATAGAGAAGCCCAAAATACCAGTCATCTTAGGTATACCAAAAATCCACAAAAACCCTTTGGACCCCCCGCTGAGACCCATTGTCTCAGCGGGGGGATCCAAAACTAATTCATTAGCAAAATATGTGGATCAAAAGGCTAAACATATATGGCTACAAAAAGGAGCTATTTTAAAAGACTCGTGGGATTTATTAAGAGGCTTGAATAGCAGTTTTTATAATGAAGAGTTAATTTTTGTTACCATAGACATTATCGACCTATTTGGGTCTATACCTTATGAGGCTGGTACAAAGATGTTCGAAGATGAGATTTTTGGGGACAGTAGGTTGACTCTTGAAGAAAAGGTAGTGTGCACAGGTTTAATGGACCTGGTGTTAAAAAATAATTTTTTAACCTTTAATGGGGAATTTTTCCGACAGCTACAAGGAGTAGCAATGGGAGCAGCCTGTGCACCTACCTTTGCCAACCTAGTACTTGCAAATTGGGAGGAGAAGTATGTTTTGAAGTCTTCCTATGTTAAGTATTGGACTTTATATAAGAGATTTCTTGATGACATCATAATATTTTGGATTGGGGGCATTGACGAACTGGAGGAATTTATTAAATATATTGGAGGGACTACAGATTTTTAAAAATTTACCTATAATTATTCCAAAACAAATATTCAATACTTGGATGTGGAAATTACAAAAAGTAATAAAACTTTTGAAACATGTGTTTTTAGAAAACCCATGTATGTGAATTCCTTTTTGCATTATAAAAGTGCCCACCCTTTTTATTGTAAAAAAAACATAGTAAAAGGGCAATTCGTAAGGGGGTCTAGGATGACAAACAATGAAAGAAAATTTAAGGCAGAATGTGATTTGTTGGAAAGAATGTTCCTTGAAAGAGAATATCCGATAGAATTTATTAAAAATATTAGAACTGAAGTGGAAGAAGGAAGAAGTGGGAGGTTTGAACCAATTTTTGGCATGATCAATGAACAGAACAGGAAAGAGGATGTTAAAGAAGGTAACTTCCAACAATCTCTGATTTTGGAATACAACTTATTGAATAAAAACATAAAATTTGCATTCCAAAGAGAATGGGAGAGATTTAGGGCCCTCACGGATTTGGATGGGTTATAAAAGGAATTTTGGAAAATAATAACAATATTACTAAGAGAAATGAAATGGGAGCTAGGGTTAAAGTTGGAACCTTTAAATGTGGTAAATGCAAACAATGTGAGTACATCATTAATAGAGAAAATATTTTTCTGACAAGCAGGGGAAGGTGTATAAAAAGTAAGGGGTACTATAATTGTGAATCTATAGGGCTTGTGTATTTGGCAGTTTGCATGGAATGTCCGTCATTTTATATAGGAAAGACGGAAAGGACATTAAAGAGACGCATTTATGAACACATGTATGATGTTAAAAAAGGAAAAGAAACAAATGCTATTTATAGACATACCAAAACATGTGTGGGAGCCAAATTCCAATTTTTTGTCCTGGATCAAATAAAAAGGGATGTAAGAGGGGGCCTTTGGGAAGAAAATATTGCCTATAAGGAATTATGGTGGCAAGTGGCCCTGGAAGCAAACAAAAAGCCTGGGTTAAATGAATACATCTCTATTTTACCCCTTTTGAAAATTAGATCTGCTAGAGTGTGATTTTAAGGAAGCAATACCAGAATTTGTCAGTAGATGTCACCCAAGCTTTATTTTAGGTAACCCCTTGTCCAACCCTATGATTTGATTTGTGTAACAAATCTTTTAACACGATCATCTTTTATAACTTTTTAATAATATTTTAGAATTTTAATACAAGTCAACACACTAGAAGGATGTTTTAAACTAATTTAATAAAGTCTTAACCTATTTACTTATTTATTTATTTATATTACAATTATTTTTGGAACAGGAAATGATGAACTACTATATTATTTAATAGCTTGTAGGTTGATTTGTAGGTTTAAAATGTATTAGGTAAATGATTGGTGCTTGTGGAAATTGAGTTTGTATATAATGTATTTTAAAGTAGTTAGGCATTTTATCTGATGAAGTCCATTTGGACGAAAACGCTGTGAGTGCGAAGGCGTTCATTTTGTGTATTCATTTTTCGTGGATTTGTGTGGCAATAAAATTGGAGTACTTTTTCAGCCTGCATTGGTCCTCGCTTTCGTTTTTGCTTTGTCTACTGCACATATATCGATTTTCTCCATACTGAGGAGTGCCTCGAGTGCATGCATTTTGAGGTTTAGACTTCTGGCATTGAGTAGCATTACCTTCAGTTTTTTCTTACTTGTGCTATTTATGGCAGTGGGTTCATATATATAGTAAGCAGGGGGTGTAGAGGTGCAGCAGTATTCATTTTCCTAGGATTAGCCTCAAAGAATGCTCAGTAGAGGTGAATGTCTGTTTGAATATGTCGACATTTCTGGGGCTGACACAGGAGGCATTTGATCATTACTATTTTATACATAAATATATATATATATATATATATATAATGAGCAAATGACCGAAACCCAAACGGCCGAGCATACTTACGCGAAAGTGCTTTTCACCAAAGATGCACTTTCGCGTCAGTATGCCTGTTGTCGAGGCTGTACTATGGTGCAGGTAAGGGAAATTTCCCTTTTCCCCACTGTAGTGCGGTCTCGGAGGGAGAATATTAAAGTAGGGGAGGTGTGGGGGCACAACCCCCCACATGGGGGGTGCAGGGGGGGTGAAGCCTCCCTGCCAAAATGTTAATGTAGTGTTTTTTTTTTTTTTAACACGCTTTAACGAAAGCGCTTTTTCGATAAAAGCACTTTCGTTAAAGTGTGTTCAGTTATTATGGATTTGGCGTTTGCTCAATCGAGCGAACGTCCTAGATCCATATATATATATATATATATATATATACATTCTTTGCATTGTGTCAACCCTGCATTTCTGCAAAAGAATGCAATTCAGGGTTACTTGTCCAAATCCAGTTTATAGAACATCTGCTTTGTTGAATGTGAGTTTTGTCATAACAAGTAAGTGGGTTTTATATAGGTGTGTGTGTGTGTGTGTGTGTGTGTGTGTGTGTGTGTGTGTGTGTGTGTGTGTGTGTGTGTGTATGTGTGTGTGCGTGTACATGTAAATATGGGTTAGGTGTAGAGTAAGGATTAGGGAAGATGATAGATTTAGTGTTTGTGCAAGTCTTTACAAGCTAGAGTTAGACTCAGTGTTAGGTAAAGGAATAGATTTAGTGATGTACATACAGTATGTGTTGGTGCATCTATTTGTGTGTGAATGTTTATGGGTTAGGAGTAGAGTAAGGTTTAGGAAAGAGGATAGATTTCAGTGTTTGTGCAAGTGTTTGCAAGGTGAGGCCAGAGTAAGTGTTAGGTAAGAGGATAGATTTAGTGGTGTACATATGTGCTGGTCCATGTGTTTGTACCTGAGCCTTATTTAATGGTAGTGTTTTATAAACAGTTTTTAATGTAAAGTATAGGGTTAGGATCAAGTTTCATTCCCCCACCACTACATTAGTAATACATACTAACCTTCAGCCAAACTCTGCCCCTAGTGCTAACACTACCACTATTCAGACAAATTAGAGGCTAGTATTATGGATGAGTTTAAGAGAAAATATTTCAAAAAGGAATTGCTTTATTTTTGATATTTATTATTTATTTATTTTGCCATTTGTTTACCGGGTATGTCTGACTGAGCAAGAGCCCATTTTCAGTGGAGGCCCAGGGCAGAAATGCCTTCTAACTACTCCTATCTGTAATTTGAAATACAGATTTCAAATTACAGATCGGAGTAGTTAGTAGACATTTTTAATATACATGAGTTTTAAATCTCTCTTAGCGCCTCGGCTTAGAACAGCCTTTACAGAGTAAATTTGTGATATAAAAACCCATGACTTTTATATAAAACCATACATCAATTAAATTCATTAACAAATACTTAATTAAACAATTAATTAAATATATTACACATTTTTAAAAAGACATATACATACTTCAGGGCTTATTATATATAACTTTTCCAGTTACATTCTCTATTCATGCCCCTGGGATGTAAAGTGTTATATTTTAATATAAAAACAGATTCCTTCTTTCTTAATATATATTTAATTGTATCTTCACTCAAATAATCTGTTTTTACTTGTTCTAATATTGTTACCTCTAATTTACTAAAATTACCTTGATGTAACTGATTAAAATGTTCTGCTAAGGGACTTGTAAATTTATTATTCCTTATATCTCTAATACGTTCTTTAACCCTCTCCCCAAGACTTCTTTTACCTTCCCCTATGTAAAAATTATGGCAAGAACATTTTAAAGCATAAATAATGCCCGTACTTTTACAGGAAAAATTGCCTTGTGTATGGAATTTAATTCCATTAATAGTATTAAAAAGTTGATACTACATATTTACATATTACACATTTCCCAAAAGGCATTAAACCTGCCCATTTCATTCCTCTAATAACTAATTCCTGCGGTCTTCTATAGGTACTATGAACTAAAAGGTCTTTAAGGCTACGGCCACGTTGATATGAAAATGTTAATGCCACTTCCTTTAAAGAAGAAACTTCCCTTATAACAATTTTCAATAATTCCTCAGTAACTGCGCTTGCTTATCTGAAAATAATGTATATTTAGAAACATAATATAACTGTTTTTCTGAAACTGACTTATACAGCTCCTCCTTTTTTATGTTGCCTCTATAACTATTTTCCTTCTTTACCTTATTATTAAACACCTTACTATAACTATGAGCCACATATCTGCTTTATACCCCCTATTGACAAACATGTTTGCCACTTTATTAGCCTCTTCCATGGCTTCACTCACATTATTACATAATCTGTTTGTTCTTAGAATTTCTCCATAGGGGATATTGTTCAGTGTATGCCTCGGATGACAAGTTTGTGCATGCAACATATGATTCACTTGATGAAATTTTCTAAAAATACTAGTTTTTATCTCACCATTTTCTTGGCCTTCCAAAGTGATATCTACATAGTTTATTTTAACACCCTCTTGTAAACCATCATATTTTATTTGATATTTATTTTCATTCATATATTTAAGAAATCATTTTTTCATCCTGTCCTCCCTGACAAATAAAAATAAGTTCGTCAATAAACCTGAAATATTTAATGACAAATTTTTGAAAAAAATTACTTCTATAAACATGGGTATTTTCGACCATACCCATAAACATATTTGCATACATGAGGGCAAAAGCTGCCCCCATTGCTGTTCCCTGCAATTGTCTATATAACTGACCATCAAATTCAAAAATGTTATTAGTTAAACAAAAATATATCAACTCTTTAATGTATTGTGTTCTAGGACTATCTTTTAAAAAATATTCTATGGCTTGCATGCCGAATTCATGATTTATACTTGTATACAAACTGGCAACATCCAATACCATAGTGGCATTAACGTTTTCATATCAATGTGGCCGTAGCCTTAAAGACTTTTTAGTTCATAGTACCTATAGAAGACCACAGGAATTAGTTATTAGAGGAATGAAATGGGCAGGCTTAATGCCTTTTGGGAAATGTGTAATATGTAAATATGTAGTATCAACTTTTAATACTATTAATGGAATTAAATTCCATACACAAGGTAATTTTTCCTGTAAAAGTACTGGCATTATTTATGCTATAAAATGTTCTTGCCATCATTTTTACATAGGGGAAAGTAAAAGAAGTCTTGGGGAGAGGGTTAAAGAACATATTAGAGATATAAGGAATAATACATTTACAAGTCCCTTAGCAAAACATTTTAATCAGTCACATCTTTTAATGAATTAGAGGTAACATTATTAGAACAAGTAAAAACAGATTATTTGAGTGAAGATACAATTAAATATATATTAAGAAAGAAGGAATCTGTTTTTATATTAAAATATAACACTTTACATCCCAGGGGCATGAATAGAGAATGTAACTGGAAAAGTTATATAGGATAAGCCCTGAAGTATGTATATGTCTTTTTAAAAATGTGTAATATATTTAATTGATTAATTGTTTAATTAAGTAATTGTTAAAGAATTTAATTGCTGTTTGGTTTTAAGTCATGGTTTTTTATATCATGAATTTACTCTGTAAACGCTGTTCTAAGCCGAGGCGCTAAGAGAGATTTAATACATGAGTTTTAAGGTACAGGTTTGACACATTTAATTAGATTTAGTACTCATCAAATAACTTATGTATATTGTGGTGCAGATGTAATTGTTAAAGGGGGAAGAGAGGAAGCAAGCAGCAATACACGGGGTAAGATGCAAGAAATTGCAAGAAGAGAAACATTGAGGGGAAATGCAGGTGAGTAAGCAGAGGTATAAGGTGAGTGGTGTTAGATAGGAAGTTTAGAAGGGAGATGTTTGTGTAAGGATAAGAGAGTAGGGAAAAGTGAAAAAGAAGCACAATAAAATAAGTCATTTAGGGCTAAAACAGATGCATGTTTTAGTAGGGTAACAGTTAATGCTTTTTTGAGCTTTGTGTGTGGGGAAGATTTCTAATGCTCAGTGGGAGTTTATTCCATGCTAGGGCAACTGAGTAGCTATATAGGTGTTGTCCTATTGTCCTTTTTGGCTTATGGATTATGGATTGCTAGGAGAAGTTGGTCAGAGCAGGTGGGCTGTGCAGCAATATGAGAGAGGAGATGGTGGGGCAGGCAGTGAGTTTGAGTATGGAGTGTATAATAGACAGTTGGGGGAGTAGAAGATGATATGGGAATTCAAGCCAGTTTAATGTTAGTAAGGAATGGCAGTGATGTGTGGTGTAAGGTTGATTTGCAGCAAATCTGGCAATTTTGTTGTAAGTGAGTTTGAGTTTGGGCTTTAGAGATGATTGAAAGCAAAAAACAACACAAAGTGGAAAACTGGATATATGCAGACCCCAGTTTTACTATTATCACTTTCATTTAAACATTGCCAAACTTATCTCATCATCAGCATCAGATGCCTTGTTTCTTGTTTTCACAATGTTGTTTCAAGCAGATATCCCAGAAATAAATGAAGGGCATTCAGTACTACTAGATGTGAACAAAAATATACCAAAGCACACTGAAGTTCTCATTTAAAGATCTATTATCCCAAAAACACATTTTATTCTTTCATTTGAGTAACATAACTGACAGTGTAATAAACTTCCTGGGAAATACTGCATAGCATAATTGGAGTCATGCCTCTCAACTTCTTAGTTCAAGAATTATGAACAAAACCTAAAATAATGGGGGGGGGGGCAAAATCAGAGGCAAGTTTATATATATATATATATATATATATATATATATATATATTAAAAGGTTAATAGAAAAAGAACTTATGTCTTACCATAATGTTCCATCTGTGTTGTTGATCCTCATTCATTCATCACTGATGGGTTGTCGGTTCCATCCTCGGAACCAAGTTGGCCTTATACCAATCTTGGGCCAGCCAAAAACTCTAGAGCAAAGTTTTACCCATAATACCCTTCTCCCTGTTTACCTCAGATTGAGTTTGCCTATTATTAGTAAAGCTGAGGCTGTTTCTGAGCAAGTACCCTAGTTCAAGACTTGGACCCAAAGTATTCCTCAGGAGCCTTAGGAGGGGAAAGGAGGGTGGAACATGATGAATGAATGACTGAATGGAACATTATGGTAAGACATAACTTCTTTATCTGATGTTGTTAATCTTCATTCATTCATCACTGATGGGACAGAGTCCCCAACTACCTTGTGTCACTTGGGAGGCCCTTATGGAAGAATATTTCTTAGCACCACTGAGTCAAAAGTGGCTCTTCCCCTGGAGACCAAATCCAATTTATAATGAGTTATAAAGGTATGAGGAGTAGCCCACATTGCTGCTGCACAGCTATCATCTATATAAGCTCTTGAGTGGAATGCCACAGAAGTTGCCATTGATCTGGTGGAGTGAGAGTTGATTTTCTGTGGTATGGGTTTTTTTTGTGGTGATAAATGAAGAGTAGACAGTCTCTGAGCCATTTAGATAAGGTCAGCTTAGAAACTGACTTTCCCATTTTAGGACCAGAAAGAGATATAAATAGCTTAGAATAACCACAGCAGACAAATATTGTAGAAAAACCACAAACAGCAGTCCAGCAACTCCGTAGAAGGAATTTATTTAGAACACCAGTTGTAAAAAATCTCTAGCGCCTCGGCCAAAAGCCTTTAACAGAGTACTAGATATAAATAGCTTGTCTGATTTGCACATTGTTTTTGTCCTGTCTAGATAGAATCTCAACTGTCTGTGTACTTCTAATGAATGCAGACAGTACTCTCTTTTATTTGAAAAATTACAGGAAAAAACTGGTAGGTCAATAGTATGGTTAATAGAGAGATCAGAAATTACTTTGGGGAGAAAGGAAGGATTCGTCTGGAGTGATACTCTGTCTTTGTGGAAAATTAAATAGGGACATTTTATGCATAGAGCGTGGAGCTCGGAAATACGCCTAGCTGATGTGATGGCCACCAGAAAAAGAGATTTCCAGGATAAGAACTTGATGTCACAAGTTGCTGCAGGTTTAAAGGGAGGTTGCGTCAAAGATTGTAGGACTAGTGTGAGACTCCATGGTTCTATCAGTTGTTTGATTGGAGGTCTAATGTGAGAGACTCCTTTTAGAAAGATTTTACATAGACGATGTGAGATCAAGGAGGAGTTCTCAAAACTATTATGAAAATTTGAGATGGCAGCCAGGTGGACCCGTATAGTTGAGGCTGCAGCCCTGTCTTCAAAGAAATTTGACAAGTAATCTAGCACTGCAGTAACCAGGGCTGAGTATGGGTCTAGTTCCCTCTGCTTAGACCAAATTGAAAATCTCTTCCTTTTGTCAAGATAAAGTTTCCTGGTGGATGGTTTGAGAGAGGCCAGAATAATGTCACGTACTGGGGAGGAAAGGTTGTTCTGCCTGGCAATCAGCGGAAGTGGAGAAACCAAGCTGTCAGCTTCAGACTGGTTATGTTCGGGTGGCTTAACCCTTGGGGGTGAGAAATCAGATCTGGAGTTGGATCCAGAATCCATGGATGGCATAGTAAATGAGGCTGGAAAAAGGTGAACCGTACTTGTCAAGGCCAATAAGGAGCTATGAAGATCACTTTGCTTTTCAACCGAATAACTTTCTACATGAATTGGGGAATCAGAGGAAATGGGGGTAAGCATATAGAAGTCCTATGGGCCAATCATGGATTAAGCATCTCCTCAGGGACTCCCCCTGTGGGGAAATGAGGGCAAAGTAGCTGCTGCATTTGCAGTTTGATGGGGAGGCAAATAGGTCGTAGCAAGGCTGGCCCCAATGGTTGAAAATTTTTGCCACTATGTACAGATTGAGGGACTACTCATGAGACAGAAGAATACATCTGCTCAGCTTGTCTACAATCATGTTGGAATCCCCGGGGATATGCATTGATATCAGAAAGTGCCCATTGCCAAATTCTCATGGCCTCTCGACATAAGGGATAAGACTTGGTTTCTCCTTGCTTGTTGATATACCAGATTACTGACATGTTATCTGATTGGATGGCAATTGTTCCAGAAGGAAGGACAGACTGAAATGCTTGCAACGCTAAAATCACTGCCCTCAGTTCTAGGACATTTATATGCAGATTGGTCTCTGTTGTGGACCATGTGCCTTGGACTGTCATTCCTTGAAAATGCCCCCACCCACCCTATCAGGGAAGCATCTGTGGTCACAGTGACTCTGGGTTGAGAAGGATGGAAAGGGTGGCTCCAAAGTTCTGCTTCTGGCCTCATTTACCAAATTAGGTCCTGTTTGCATCAGTTTGTTATTCGAATCTGAAAGGACAAATGATGATGATTTGGGTACCACTGAGATAACAGAAGTCATTAGAGGAGTCTCATGTGAAGTTTTGCAAGAGGCACCATTGGTATAGAAGATGCTATTGAACCTAGGAGCTAGAGGACTTTTCAAGCTGAAACTTTGTCTTGACAGAGTATCACCCAGAGTTGGAGCCATAGTCTTTGTAATCTGTGATCTGGGAGAGAGACTAAACAGGACTGGGTGTTGAACACTGCTCCTATGAATTCTATGGATTGGGTTGGAGTCAGGTTGGATTTCTCCTAATTTATCAAAATTCCCAGAAGGTTCGCCAAAGAGAGAGTGTAATTTTGGGCTGTGCCAGTAGATGCTTGGTGGGGGCAGTAGGGAGCCAATCATCTAAATATGGAAACACCCGTAATCCCTGGAGTCTCAAGTGAGCTGTTACTACTGCCATGCATTTAGTGAACACTCTGGGGGCTGTAGAGAATACAAATGGCAGAGCAAGGAATTGGTAGTGGATTGGCTCCCAGCTGGAAGTGAAGAAGCCTTCTGGAGCATTTGTTCATTTTGATGTGGTAATATGCATCCTGAAGGTCCATGGAACACATCCAATCACCTTTCTCTAAAAAGGGAAGAATGGACTGAATCGTGACCATCCGGAATTTTACTCGGGTGATAAACTTGTTTAAATTGCTGAGATCCAAGTTTGGTCTCCAGTCCCCTGTCTTTTTTGACACCAAAAAGAATCTTGAGTAAAATCTGGATCCAATCTGGTCTGGTGGGACTGCTTGGATGGCTCTTTTGTGACACAGCTTTTTTATCTCTAGAGCTGCTTCTTCCCTTTGACTGAATGGAACATCGGGAATTCATCTTTGTGGCTTTGGGTAAGAATCGAATGGGATGTTGTAACCACTGGTTATTATCATCTGCACCCAAGAGTCAGTGGTTATCGATTGCCAGGCAGCATGGTGCAGAGAAAAACGTCTCCCAACTGCTTCCAGAGGAAAGCAATCGGGTTGCTCTTCAGGAGTGTTGGTAGGGTTGTCCAGAGAAAGAATCTCTGGGTCACTGGTTATGCGGGCCTCCTCTGCCTCAATAGGGGCATCTTCCAGAAGAGTTACCCCCTCTGCCTCTGGGGATGAACTCACCACATGTGTCACAAAAAGGACCCCAAGACGTTTTTGTGCCACAGCTTCCCACTCCTCTGATTCCTGGGGAAGGAATGCTGGGGGGGGGTGGAAAAGTATATACCTATGGCAGACAGGGTCTTGCCATCCTTCTCACACCTGGCAAGAGTGTTCTTAACTTTTGGGTCGAACAGAGGAGAAGCTTCAACTGGAACATTCAGGAAGGAAGTCTTAAAGGGGTCCATGAAATCACAAAGGCGCATCCAGGCCTGGTGTCTCATAACTACGCCTGAACCTGCAGCTCTTGCCGCCCCTTCATTTGCATGAGATATTAACCTCATGGACGAATTTGATATCGATTCCAGGGTTGCTAGCTGCCAGGCAACTTTGTCACTTGCCTCGTCAGACACCTGTCCTGATAAAGTTCCAGAGAGTTCAGAAATTAAGTCTCTTTGGAGCCTAGTAAAATGTGCCAGATAGTTCAAAGACTGAATGGCAAAGGTCGATGAAGTAAACAATTGCTTCCCTAATCTGCCTACCACCTGGGACTCTCTGTTAGGCAGATGAACAGTCTGGCTCTCTTCGGCGAGCTCTTTCTTTGTGGCCACTGCCAGCCACACCATAACATCTACTGGTCGACCTTTAGACCAATGTAGACTCTCCTGGGGGGGGGGGTAGAATTTTATCTGGTCTCCGGTGGATTGGCTCAACAGAGTCAGGATTCTTCCAAGCATGCTGCACCATGAGGTGAACTAGATCATCTGCAGGTGGGGGTCACCTAAGAGGTAGATGGATGAGCACAAAAGGCCTGCAGGAAAATGGATGCCTCGGAGGAAGGATTTTTGGGTTTCCAGTCACCCCTCTGTTTCAATATTTCAAGGATGTCTTCGAAGAAGACATCTTCAGGGGGTGACTGTTGGGACCCTTCTCCTTCATCATAATCTATATCCTCTGTAAGAGACTCCTCAGGGGAGTCTACATGCTTCCTTTTACATGACTTCTTCCATAGTACCTCTTCAGTGAGGAACTTCTGAAGAGGACTCAGAAGAAGGGGCACCCTGCAATAGGGTCTCCTGAGGCTCTCATGCTCAATGCCCCAAAACAGTGGCTTGTGTCAGCTGCAGCTCAAGGGGAGGACACATCTGGGGCTCTGCCGAAGGTTTGACTACAGAGGCAAGGGCTCTCTCCATTGCCTGGAAAGCAGGCCCACCCGAAGAGGGATGGGAGCCCGGAACCAAGAAAGACAACCTCGGAACAGGGGTCTCACCCCGCTCCGTCAAGCCCACTCCCAAGAGAGGAGCCTCAAGAGGGATTGGTATCAACAGGACTCCTGGCACCGTGGACAGCATTGTAGACATACTTGGAATCATACTTGGCACTGAGGAGTCTGTATCCCAATGCTGGACCTGAGGAAGACCTGGCTCCAAATGATCCAAAGGCCAAAGGGTCGGTTCTCGGGCCACAGTGAGTTCCACTAGTGGCACTGAGGATGTGGGTACCAAAAAAGACATCAGTGTTGAAGGCTTTAAAACCTGCAAGGAGGTCAATGGAGGAGAATAGGATGGAGTCCATGGAGAAATATTCCCAAGTTCGACAGGGGGCTGGGTCTTAGAAGGTGTAGGAATCTTCCCTGACTGTTAGCAGCTGGTCCACAAGGTGCACCACATCTAGTTCAGAAAGGCTCCTGGTGGATCTGGTGGATATCCCCAATGGGGACTCTGGCCATTAAAGGAAGGGGCTATATATCTGGCCCAGGAAAGGCTCCACTGACAGGGAGCATCAGGTCCATGCTGCAGTGTCCAACGGCACTACTCTTTTGAGTTTGGAGATGAGGGAGGAAGGAGTGTCCACTATAGTCATGGGTACTGTAGGTAAGCTCAGTGCCGTGATGGCACTACTCGGTACTGAGGTGGGTGTAGAGGTGACAATTCATGGTTTAGCAATGGATGGTGCCATAGACATTGTCGGTGCCGAAACAAGCACTGACAACACTAAGATGGTTGATGGCACAGAGGTTGGTACCACAGCAACTGGTTTCTGTTCTGATGACAGTTTGTGTACTTTCGGTTTAGATGGTTTATCCTTATCAGAAGAAGGTGAAGAAGGTATGGAATGTGGTCTCTTTTTGTCTTTTTTAGGAGGGGGTGATCCCTCCTATGCAGAAAGAGCCTCTGAAAAGGGAGTCTTAAGGAGGCCATTTAGAATTAACTTATTCCTGCATTCGCTCAGAGTATGGGAGCTAAATCCCTGGCAAATAGAGCAAGGTGGTTGCACAGAGAGATGAGGAACTCCTAAAAAAGTACACACAATCCTCATGACACTGTCTGGCATTTTTTAACTACATTTCAGGCATTGTTTAAAGCCTGACATCCCCTTTTTTTCAGACATACTGAACACACACAACAAATTACTAATTAGAAAGAAAGATTTTATGTATGTGTGTGTGTGTGTGTGTGTGTGTGTATATATATATATATATTTTTTTTTTTTTAATGAGAAAAGTAAGAGAACTAAAGAGATGAAGGAAGAAATACCAGCAATGGTACTTAAGGACTACAACAACAGGTAGGAAGAAAGGCCATACCGACGATGGTACTGAAATTACAAAAAGGTAATTTAGAAGGGAAAAAAGAACCAGATGCTTAACAGAAAGATTAAAGACTAGCAACAGACAATGAGAGATAGAGGTAAAGGAAGATACTAGAAAAATTCTTATCAAAGTTTTATCAAATATCAGAAAATATAAGACTTAGCTGAGATCTGGCTTGAACGCGGCTTTATAGCTATGCGGCGAATGAGATCTGAGGTAAGAGAGGGAAGGGTATTATGGGTAAAAGCTTAACTCAAGAGTTTTTGGCTGGTGCAAGCTTGGTATAAGGCCGACTTGGTTCCAAGGACGGAACTGACAATCCATCAGTGATGAATGAATGAAGATTAACAGCATCAGATCAACAAGTTTTGCATCATCCATCATCCATGTTCTGAATAATAAAAAATGTGAAACTCTATTGTTTGACCTTGTTGACTGATGAAAAGCTTCATAAATTTACCTGGAAATTAAAAACTTTAAGCGAGACAGGGCAAGAATATGATGCAAAATCAGGAACACTCTGCAAAACCAGGGATGGCTGAGAGGTATGATTGGAGTACAGAAATAGCTTTATTTCTATTTTCAAGCAAATATGAAAAATTGTCTAGAATTTGTAGCATATCTAGTGAGTACATAGAGCCTTACAAGAGTCTTTTAATCAATCTGAACTTGCAAATGTCACAAGCATCTAAACCTGGCATCCACCAGAGACTGACAAAAGTAGTTTTCTTTTTAACCAGCAGACACTCTGACAAGTTTAAATATTCAGATATCTTCCATTATAATCCTATTGCTTCCTCAGTATCAACAGGAGAACATGATCCCCGTTCCACTGTTGACAGGTTCTCCAGTCTTGAAGGCAATACATATCCCTTAAAAATGTCACTATTTCATGTGGCTGAAGGTACATTTTGATTCTAATAAATGATAAAATCTTGAAGTAGGTTCAAACAATTGTTCAAATAGCATACATGTATCCCTGGGAGAGACACACTCCTCCTCTTTTTCAACGCTGCAAGGGAGAAGTGTAGGCAATGAATTCGTACAAGTGAGGATCTTGCCAGAACACTCCAGATATTTTAATACTTCTTTTTCATAGTGAAAAATGACAAAACATACTATTAGAGGACTTGGCTACTACATAGAAACTGCTGGCTAGGGTCCAAACACTCTGTTTAAAGATACAATCTTCACGGAGGCCATTTCACTTTGTCAGCAGAGACAGGACAAAATCTACACAACAGCTAACATCATCCTTATCAAAAAAAACATTGTTTTTCCTTCTGGCATGACTTTCAATATATACCAGTTTTAATTCAAGGGATTCTATTTTTCCTTCACCCAATACCATTTGGCGGTTCAGTTCAAATATCACATTTTGTAGATTTCAGGTACAATCAACAAGGTCAGTTAACATTTCACCAATCTCTATCTCTGCACTACCATTCTATCATAAATGTTTCTAAATATAAATCTTTTTTTTTTTTCTTTGAAGTTTCTTCACTATTAAATTCAGTGTCATTTGCACAACTTAAAATTCTGGTTCCTCCATCCTCTACTGCTGCAACATGTCCTACTTAATCTCCAGGATTCTGTTTGTACCATTGGCATATCTTTGTTTTCATTTTGTTTGTTTTTGTGTTATTTAGTGGGGGGCAGGGGTGGCCATGGTGGTGCAGCAGTTAGTGTTGTTGCCTCACAGCAAGAGGTTCTCCAGTTCAATTCTCGATTGGGGTGCCTTCTGTGTGGAGTCTTCATGTCCTCCCTGTGGTTGCATGGGTTTCCTCCAGGTGCTCCAATTTCCTCCCACGCTCCATAGCCATGTAGTAGGTGAATTGGACACTCTAAATTGGACATAGGTGTGAGTGTGTGTACGAGTGAGTGGTACAAATAAACTACAGCAGCAGGGCTAGCCACCTGGTGCTGTAAACCTTGACTTGAGAAGATTGTCACTGTTGAAGTGACACTCCAACCCCATGTGCAAAAATGGGAAAAGGTGTTGAGGATGCATGGATGGATAATTCCAAGCTATATACATATTACTGATGATTAATTATGTCAGCTGCATGCTTACAACAATCCAAATTAAGCCATCTGTATGGATGAAGCTTTAGTTTTTTGGTGTTATGTCAAGAAATCCCAGGTCATACCAGATTTCATGTTACAATTTCTCCATGTATTAAGTAATTAAGTACAAAAGCAGTAAAAGTGCCTGCAGACAATATTCCATTAAAAATCATCTAGCTCTACAATTGCTACTACCAGTCAGCTGCTTCACCAGTACTGGGACTTGGGCATTTGGTAGAAATGCTCGGTGGTTCACATCTGCTTAATCAACCACATTTGGTTGCATATGCAAAGTTTCAACCGGTGTTCAAGATGAACAGTCCCAAGGTAGGAGAATATTCCCTTTCCCCAGAGATTGTGCAATCTCGGAGTTAGAATATATAATTAGTAGCAGGTGTGGGGAGAGGTAGTGGGGCTCTCCCCTTGCAAAAAACAATTTTTTTTGAAGGACAGTTGCATGTACCAAGTTTCTTTGTCAGCACATGCAGGATAACTTGCCACCTTTGGGATTTTTGACCTTTTGTGTCAATGTATTTCCATATATAAATGCTTGATTTGGCACCTGCTATGTTACGGTTTCCTACTGTTTACCTGTTTGCATTCATAGTTTCTACTGAGGTACCTGTGTGGTACTGTTTTTGTTGCTTTACATATTTCACTGTTTCAGTTTTTTTCATTTTTTTTCTCCATGAAGTTAACCATTGGGTGAACCTGGTGCATCTCCTCATTTTTCTACCAACCTACCTCTCATTTACTCCCCTGGATTTCTCCAAATAGAGTTGAAGCCAGAAAGAAGATTGAGTCATACTGCTGCTGCTTTGGAGTTGTATACTTTTTTCCAGCCTTTATGTATGCCTTTCAACTGACGGGGTATCATACAATGAGCGTACATTGCTGATTTGCCCTTCACTCTGCAAAGAGCAAATTTCATTAGGATATCTTGCCAACCCTAAAAGCACTTTGCAGTAGTTTCCCCAGTCTCCACAAGGAAAACGGATCCACTTCTTGTGCCCCAAACACACACCTCTTCCCTCCACAACTCCAAAACACCCAAGCTGCTAACTAAACCTGAGTCAGCTAGGCCATAATTATGGCTTTATCCCTCTATGCCATATTGCTGGCTAAGCTATTTCCACTGTTGTGAAAAATGTTATTGAGCTTATCTCCCTGGGCCTTCAGGAAAATGTCTTATGCCAGGGTGGGTACTAACAAACACGATATATAAATAAATAAACCAGCTATTTCACATGTCACCAATTAAGAAACTCAGCAAATCCTGCTAAAGCTGTATTATTACCTATTTGAGAAAATCTTAGAAAAAGGTTTTGTATTAGCATGCACGTAGGAAAGTACAACTAAATGAAAAATATTGACATTGCAAAATATAGGGAGGCCAGATTTAAAAGATTTAAAACATTGATATTTGATAATGATAATCTATGTGATTTTCTAGTTTTATACACCAGAAATGGACTAGTTGATGAAGAATATGCACATGCAGATCTTAAATCTTAATCTTAAATGTATCCTTAGAGATAAGAAACATGACATACACTTCTATATGATTTGAGAAGTACTATCACTCTACACACACTTTAACCTGTTTGGTAGTAGCAAACAATATCAGACATAAGGATTTACCCAAAACTTTGAAAAGTAGGCACTGTTCTTTGAAAAACTAGTAAGACAGGAATATGATTGCCGCCTACATCTAATCTACTGTTGAGTCCTTGAGTTCATGTTTCACCTCTGATGTACACCTGACAAAGAAATGATGTAAGCAGCACCATTAACACACTCAAATTTATCACTCATACTAATAACATGCACAATTTTGTAGAGTAATACTGCTGTTTTGAAATATTATAAAACATGCATGTTTTACATTTAAGACTCATCACTAGAAAACCCATGAACAATAAACCGTTCACTCAGTGATACACTGAGTGTAGTTTGCATGTTTATAGAAATATAATTCTGTGTCTGACAATAATACTACAAATTTTTGAAAATAAATTATAACTTTCTTTTATAAATTTGCAATACAAATTCAGCATCACCAGGTATACTTTTGATGCTAACACCAGTACATTGCTCATTCTCTAACAAACAACTTTTGCATTAACATTTTGTTGTAACTCACACCATTTCTAAAATACTGTAAACAATATGAGGTGTGCTGTTAACAGAAGATGTTGGAGAAAACTTCTCAAAAGCAAGTGGTTTCCTGGCTTACAAGACTTCTGAAAGGAAAAGGATTAGTTAGCGTCCTGTTGCTGCAGCTGAATATGTTAAGCCATCTGTATACTTGTATGTTGGAATTACTATCTGTGGTAATTAGTACCACCTATCAATTTTAATTTCAAATAATAAAAATATTTAGAAACGTTATAGAGGCAGATTGTTTTAAACTGATAGTATTAGAATGAAATCTAAATATATTGCAGTTAGAAAATGTATCATGGCTAGCCTGACTCTTTGGTACAGAGGGACAGAGCCTCAGCTGTGACCCAGGAGACCAGGGTTTAGCTAGAAGCCTCAACACTGGAGAAGACAGGTAGGGAAAGAAAGGGGTGAAAGGCATGGCCCCCAACTCTCCTGGAGATGTACTCACTTGGAGGAACACTGAATGATGCAGTCTCCCTTATGGAAACTGAAGGGATCACTGCTTGTGCTTTTGGAAGGACAGTATAGGCTGCTTGGGTGTAATATTTCTTTTGGAAGTGATGGGATCACCTTTGTGGTCAGTCTATTATATGCCCTTCAGCACTTTGCTGGGTTTGAAAGGAGAGTTAGAGCATAACAACAGAAAAACTCTTAAACTACCTCTGAAGGGTAAGTGAATGAAGGCCTCTCCTAGTTTATCTTCAGCTCAGTGATAGGCAATGAATGGACTGATTGGCTTAGAGGCAACTGATGACTGATAGACAGTGGGGGTAAATACAGAGAAAAAATATCCAGTGGCTACTTTAAAATAAAAAAGGGTTGATTTCTAATTCTTATGTATTTTTGGTAATGTGTAAAGATATGACCATACAAAATTCCCGCCTGATAAATGAGAATTCATCCACCCCATGGCTCTCATATTGCAGGAGCTGTGCAACAAGGCCCAACTTTAGATCGTTTTCACAGCAAATATTGCCATTATGTAGTGAAAGCAAGTTTAACATAAATAGCCTTACTGTGTACTAACTGTAACTAGTCAAATACATGTCTGCCCTAATCTGGAAAGTGTCTGTGACATTCCCACCAAAGCAGTAGTCCTTGCATTCTAAAGACCACTTAGTAAGTATGCTACTGTCCTTTCTCTTGAACAATAAATTACACTGCATATGCCAGTTACTTAGTCACTCTGGTTTCCTGGTTTCTGCATTCAGTAAATGAAAGAAAACCAGTTCAGCTAATCCTTTTTAACTGCCCTTTATCAGCTATAAACAAACTGCTCTTTGTAAATTCCCATCCAGCCCTCTTACTCCACCATTATACTTCCCACATACACCTTTCACCAATGATATCCATTCCCAAACTCCCTCCAAACAGCTTAACTGCTATCATACAAACACACTTGTTTCTGTGTTCATATTTCCCAACTTCCATCTAATGTTTGCATCATTCCCAACAAACTTTCTCCCTCCCATACTACTTTGCACTACATCCATTCATGCTCAGACTCCTCCCCAACAGTACCTATGTATTATTCTACATTTCATCTCCTACTTTTCCAAAATAAACTGACACTACTTCTTATCTTATCTACATTTTCATAGCCTGTGCTTTCAAACCCCTCTATTTGTTACATTTCTGAAACATAAGAGAAGATACCAGGGCATCCTAACTGTCGTCCTTCTTAAGAAATACTTCCTTCCTACCTATCTTCTACCAGCTTTCAGACTCCACCACCACTAAATATCCTACAACCATGCAACTTCTTGATTCCTACTTCCCCACTACATGCCGTCAATAAAATACAGATCCCTTTACTTATTCATGCTGCTCTTCAGATTAGTCACTATTTTTCTCCTCCAATTATGACTAAATAATTGCTCCAGACATCTTTCCATCTCTGTCCCAACCACCTATCCATGTTTCCTTCCTAAACTCTCCACATATTGCACCAAACCTTTTTAATGATGCCTTTTTACTCAAAATATATTCTGGTTAACTCCATTTCAAATCAAATCAAAGAAAAATGAAGTGGAAAAATATTCCCCAAAGACAAGAATCAATAATACCCCAATATACTACAATTCTCCTAGGAAGCGACATGTGCCCTAATCCTGGTCACATCTATCACAAACAACATCTAAATAATTCCCTTCCACACACTACCCTAACACCACTATGGTTTACCACCATCCCAATAAGCTAACTTTTGCTGTCATAAATATTAGAAGCATAAGAAATAAAACTACTGAACTACATGCCTGGATTACCCAACACAAATCTTCTCGGTATACCTGAAATTTGGCTTAAACCCAGCATAAATTACTCCAAGATCACACTCTCAGCTATAATGTCATCATTAATTACATATAAAGAGAAAAAAGTGGTGCTATTGCTCTAATATTTCCCCATAACTACCACATTTCCCACTACAGCAAACCAATACCAGAGCTATTTATTATTTTCCTAAAAATAAATATGTCTGTATTACTATCCTTTACATCCCTTCTGGTGACACTACAGCTACACTGGAAAATATACTGCACTGCATACCAATAACAATTCTAGAAGAAAAATACTGCTAGGTGATGTCAAAATCAGTTGGTTGAACATAACCTCTAAATCCCCTACATCTAGCATGAATTTATACGGTTTACACAGCTAATTTATAGCACCACACATCTTTCATCAAATTCCTTATCAGATTGGATTCTAGTATCACACCCTTGCAACTTCACCACCACAGGTACAATACCAGATTCTCTCAGTGACCATCTCCCAATCTATACAACTAGACACTGATATATAGATTGTATTTATATAGCATATATAATAGACAGAAGTAGGTCAAAAATGAAAAAAGATAACTGGGTGCACAAGACCCAGGATAAAAAAGTGCCCTGTCCTGGTAGGCGCACTGGTGCCAAGACTGGAAAAAATGACAGTGTAGAATCCTCAAGGCACAGAAACACTTCTAAAATGGGGCTAGGCCAGGTCCAGGGAGAGGATCGCCATCCTGTTGTAGAAGGAAGTAGCAGTCCACAAAAATCACAAAAACTGATAGGCCAAAGAAGAGCCATAAAGACAATATAGTGGACTATTGAGGATAAGAAAGAAATTGTCTATTGTTGCTATTATGCAAAAAGTCCAGAATTTCCAGACACAAGATATTTAAAAAGATTAAGAGAGAAATTAGTGGAACGAAAAATACTTCCACATGAAAGGCTGTCAGAAGCTTCAAATAAAAATATGTGGTCGTTAATACAACAGATTTGTGAAAACCAGTATATAAACCAAGAAACTTTGATCTGTTTGGAAAAAGAAGTACATAAGGAAGTGCAAAATATATAAGCAAGAAAACCTGGATATTTTTGAAAAGTATAAAAAAGAAATATGGACATGGGAAAGAAAGAAAGATTTTATATGGTGCAATATTTTTGCAAAGGCAAAGCCACATTAATCAGCATAAAGAAGGCAGCCCTAAAGACATTCAAAGAGAAATACAGGCAAAGGCATCCAGACATAGAAAATTTTACAATAAAAAAAAATAATACCACAAAGAGGGAATGTAGAAAAGAAGAAGTAAAAAAAAAGAAGTTGAAGTTATGGAAAAACTGCAAAGTGAAGGATTTGATGTAGAAGGTTTAATACAGGTTACAACACAGCATGATGGAACGAGTCTCCAAAGTGAGGAGAAACAGGAAGATCTGGAGTCATCTGAAGAAGAAATATGGACATATGAAAGAAAAAGAGATTTAATATAGTCTAATGTTTCTGCACAGAAGACAGCAAAACTAATCAATACAAAAAGATCAGCACCAAAGATATTTGAAGAGAAATACAGGCAAAGGAATCCAGACATGGAAAACTTTACAATACAAAAAATAAGAAGACAAAGAGGAAAAGTAGAAAAGGAGATCAGTAATGGAGAAGTTAAAGAAATAGAAACTGAGGTTATGGAGTACCTCCAAAGTGAAGGATTCAGTGTATAAAATCAAATTCAGAAAGCACCACAACAGGATAGAGCAATGGACCTCCAAATTAAGGGGAAACCAGTGGAACAGGAAGCAAGTGGTCAGGAGTCATATGAAGATATTTTGGAGCCTTCCACAGGAGACCAGTATAAACTTTCACTTGAAGCTGGACAGCAATGGAAGGAACAGGAAACTGTGGAAACTCTGACACAGTTAATGTTTTGGAGTGATAGGCCAGTGCGTTCCCATATGACAGAGCAATGGATGGCACAGGATGAAATTTAAGAGAGTGTGCCACAGGAAGATGCAATACAACTTTCTGTAGAATGCCTGCAGGAAATGAAAAACAAACATTTTTTTAGGATCTGTTGTACATGTTTAGAATGATGATATTTTTGTTTTGTGTATGCCTTTGGAACTTTTGCTTAATAATAATTACTTTCTGTTAAATCAAAAAAATTTACAAACACTTGAGAGGGGTAGCAATGGGGTCAGCAGCAGCACCTGCCCATGCCAATATTGTGCTTGGATGGTGGGAACAAAGTGTTTTGAAACCTATTTTGACTCAATATAAAGTTGTTTTTTATGTTAGGTTTGTGGACGACCTGTTTTTTTTTATTTTAGAGGGTGGTATAGATCAAGTTATAGGTTTTTGTGACAGTATTAACAATTTATATGAATTTTTGAAATTCACCTTAGGAAGTGTTGGATTATCAGTTAATTTTTTAGACGTTACCATTGCTTGGGACAACCAAGACTTTACATTTAATAGTAGTGTTTATAGAAAAGAAACCTTTGTTAATGGATATTTACATTATTCAAGCAATCATCCTGTTTTTATGAAAAACAATATTCCTACGGGACAATTTATATGTGCGTCTCATATGACATCAGACGATATTGATTTTGAACAAGAAACTAGATTTATTCAGGGGCTGTTTTTGGAGAGAGGTTATCATTTTGAACTATTAGACAAATCAGCCGAATAAATCAGAGGAGGAAGATTCTCTGATTTTCCACCTATTTTATTGTATGGGTTCACCTCCAAGGACCAACTCCTCTTGATGAAATACACAATGACCGTAATGTTAATAAGAAAAATTATGGTATTTCTTGCATTTTAGACATGTCTATAGATAGAAATAATATTAGTTCCATTATAAGTAGGAAATGGAATATCTTAAAAGGGAATTCGGAGTTGATTAAAGCAATTGGTGATAGACCTAAATTTATATTTAAAAATACGTATTGTTTAAAAAAATTTTTTGCAGTTTAATTCTTTTATTAAATGTAGTATTACTATTGGATGATGTAATAAAGGAATGTGTAAATGTGTTTTTTGTAGTTCTTGTAGGTTTATTTTGGAAGGAACCTATGTTGAGCTGCCACATTTGAATCAGACCATTTCCATTGGTGGGGATTATAAATGTAATACCGGGGGAAGAGTATATATTGCTATCTGTTCTTTTTGTAATGACTTTTATGTAGGTATGACAACAAGAAGTTTGAGTACAAGAATTAAGGAGCACTATTACTGTATTAAAACAAAAATAGTAATAATGCACTATTTAAGCATTCTTTGAAATGCCTGGGATATAAACAATTATTGTTTTCTGTTTTGGAACAGGTAGCTGAAACTATTAGGGGTGCTTCTTGTAAAGACAGTGTTGAACAAAAAGAAACTATGTGGCAGCTAAGGTTGGGGTCTGATAATCAGCAAATGAATGATTCCATTAATATAAAGTGTTTCTTAAAAAATAGAAGGTTAAACATTTTAAAATGATTTTTGCAATATATTTTTGTAGATTTTTGTCTTTATGTGTCTTTAAATAACATAATTGTTTTTTAATTATTTAATTGAATTATTGATTAATTCAAGGGGTTGATATATAATGTGTTGTAATTGTGCTGTTAATTCATTCTGAGGAAGTGTCTTGGCGACAAATGCGATAATAAATTGTGTTGTTCGCTAATACCGGTGTTCTTCCTCCTTTCCTTTATTGTTCAGCCAGTGTGGTGGATTTATTTTTATTGGTGTGTGTTTTGCCACCCCATCATTTGGGACTGTTGCTTTTAACTGGAAAAACAATGCTCCTATTTAAGAGTGAACCTGCAAGCTACCCTAAAAATTATAGACCAATAACTTGCCTTCCAATGATGTATAAACTATACACTGGAATTGATGCTGACATAGTTTATAATCATTTAGAAGAAAACTCAATTATGGCAAGAGAACAAAAGGGCAAAAAAAGAAAGTCATATGAACAAAAGATCATTTGTTGTTAACTAAAGTCATAGTGGAGAACTGTAAAAAGGGGAAGAATCTAAGTATAGCATGGGCTGACTACAAAAAAGCATCTGATAGTATCCCACATATGTGGATAAAAGAATGCTTAAACATGTATACGATACACCCTACACTGATCGACAACATTACAGTGACCATGAAACAGTGTCAGACCACTTTACAATTAAGCCATGATAAAGGACAAACTATTGCTCTAGGGATAAAAATTCAAAGGGGGATATTCCAATGTGACTCTCTGTCACCGCTGCTATTCTGCCTTGCCCTTATCCCATTTAGCTGTCTACTTAACGGCTTAGGAAATGGCTATAATTTGGCTACTAGAAAACATCAAAGTGTAAAGACTTCTCATCTTCTCTTTGTCGATGATTTAAAACTATATAGGCTCATCAGATAAGGAAATGAAAGCACAACTACAAGTTGTCAAGACTTTTACAGGTGATATAAGAATGTCATTTGGTCTTGATAAATATGCAAACACAACCTTTAAAGCAGAAAAACTGGAGCACCAAGAAAACATCAGTCTGGGGACAAGAATGTGATATAAAAGAACTTGAGAGAGAGGGAGTGTATACATATTTGGAAATTGATGAAGGATCAACAATAAAACATGAAAAAATGCAAATAAAACTTAGTAAGAAATATTTTAGAAGACTTAAATTAATCCTGAAAACAGCATTGACATCTAGGAACAAAATCCAAGCTAGAAACCAATTTGCTCTTCCTGTCCTAACTTACAGATTTGGAGTGATTGACTGGCCCTAAAATGTGTTGGATAGATTAGATAGGAAAACAAGAAGGATGCTTCATGCTCACCAAATGATTTATAAAAATCAGTGCATGCCAAGATTATATATTCCCTGTTCCAAAGCAGGGATGGGCTCCTTGAAATTGATTACATGTATAGATCTGCAATCGTGGGACTCCACACATATCTGCTGACCTCACAAGACCCAAATGTAGTGAAAGTTTTGAAACATGAGGAGAACAAATCTAAGATGATTTCACAGCTTAGTCTAGCAGAAGCATATTGGCATCAAGCAGGAATGGAAATCAAACCACAAGTAGATAAAAATCAGGTAGCAACTGAATGTGCCAAAAAAAACAAAAGAAAGAATATAAGGTGAAGGACTGGATGAGAAAGCAAGAAATGTGGAAAATGCATAAATATAGTTGTAAGTATAGAAAACTTCTGGAAGAACCTCATGTTGACCAGGAACTAATGCAGGAAGAGTTAAGGAGAGGCAATTTCAAACAAAGAGATGAAAGGTTAATATTGACAGTGCAAGATAATGGGTTACATACACATTGGTTTACAAAGTCCACTGAACATGTGGGAGATAGAGACAAAAGTAGGTTTTGGAAAATAATTTGAAACAGTTGCACACCTCGTTGCCGGTTGCAACATACTAATGGCAGAAGGACTGTATACTGAAAGGCATGATAATGTGTCGAGACTGTTGCACTGGGGATTGTGCAAATATTATGGTATTAAAGTGGCTGTAAAGCACTGGAAACATGAGCCACAAAGTATAATAGAAAAGGATGAAGTCTACATCACATGGGATCATTCATTACCAACAGTTCAAAAGATAGATGCTAGAAAACCAGATATAGTGGTCCATGAAAAGAAGACAAAAAGTAGCATTGATCATTGAAATTGTCACACACAGTGACAACAGCATCTTGCATACAGAGAGACACAAAGTCATAAAATATCAGGATCTGCAGGCAGAAATGAGAACAATGTGGAAGAAAGACACCCAGACATTTCCAATAGTAGTAGGAACAACAAGTCTTATAAAAAAGAATCTGCAATCATACTTAGATATGTTACCAATACATGTAACTCCATACAAATTGCAGGAATCATTACTGGGTCCAGGTTTAACCCAGAAATATTCATTAGTACCCTATCATCTATTAATTGGCACATCCTAAAAATCCTCCCCTTAGATGATGCTGTAAATGAATTCATTACAACTTTCCTAAATATCGTAAATAGCCTTGCACACCCTACAAGGAGGTGACTAAAAACAAGTAATGCAATTTGGCTATTTAAAAAGAGTAGAATGCTAATGCAAGAAAGAGAAAAAGAGTGGAAAGAATGACAAAAATATAAAACACCGCAATATCTCAAAAACTTCACAATGCTCTGCATCTGTATTTAAAAAATAAATGAAGGCAAAAATAATATAAAAACGTTCCGAACAATAAGAAATCTTAACATACCTTCCAGAAATTTAACCTTAACCCCATCGCCAAATAAATCACCACTTGAAAATGCAATAGAATTCAGCTCTTATTTCATACCTAATATAGTATCCCTATCCAAGGATTCCTCAACATCCAGTCCCAGTCCTGTCTAACAACCTCTTGTCAATACATCCACTTTCATCTTCACACCCTTGCCTACATCCTATATAAAATTACTCTTAAACAAACTCAAACCATGCTGTACTTCAGCTGATGACCTTCCAAGGGAGTACCGTAAAACAGCAGCTGATAGCATTGCCTATCATGTCTCAATCCTTATACATAGGTCAGGCCATGAATACCATGTTCTCACTCTATGGAAAACATCACACATTATCCCTCTACACAAAGGAGGAAATTCAGCAAACATCACTAACTTCATACCTACAGCAATCTTAACCCCTCTACACAATACTTGAAAATGTATTCAAAAACAATTGCTAAACTAGCTCCATGAGGAAGAACCATCCCCCACACAACACGACTTCCTTTCCTTCCTTCCATTTCTCCCATAGTACAAACACTGCACTTCTGTTCTTTTTAGATACTGTCAATAAACCAGGAAATAACATCAAACAAGTCTCTTCTTTATGTCTAGACTTTGACACAAGTCTGACACAGCAAATTTCTACTTCAAATGCCCTCACTGGGTCTATCTCAGCCCATGCTTCTGTGTTCAAAAGCTACTTGTCCAACAGGCATCAGTCAGTAAAACGGTACTCTTCTCTTTCTACATACCTCCCAGTCACCACTGGTGTACCATAAGGCACTATCCTTGGTCCCCTCCTCTTTAACATCCTCACCAGCACTCTCCACACACCCACACAACAGGCCTCCTTAATACAAAACACAGATGACTCCACACTCATATGCATATCAAATAACCAGGCACATTTTCAAAAAAGTACTCAGGAAGCTTTAACAACCAGTAAAACATGGCTTTATAACTCACAACTCATGCTCACCCCCTAAAAAAAAACTAACTACTTTTTTTCTCCTGAAATCCCTCTCTCATGAAAGAAACAAAATGTATTCTTTGAAATCACTTTTCATAGCAAATTGTTACTGTTGATAATCTTAAATTTGACCCACATATACAAAATTGCATTAAAAACTTGCAAAAACTAGGGATGCTTTACACAGCCACAAACTTTCTCACCAATGCAACTAAAACTATACTTGACGCTCCTTACCGCCTACCCTCACTATTTTATGGTGATCCCATCCTTACTAATCTCCAGTTATCACAAAAATCAAAGCTTGAACAATGCTATAACAAAGTGGCTAAGGTTGTATCAATACCCCTTTCAGAACCCACCACTGCAAGCCTAAATTGGTTAGAACCACCCCATCAACTAACATGTACGTATCCTATTACCATCTATAAAATCATCCAGCATTAATCTGCTTGTCCAGCACTAAATACCATTCTACACAACTATGTTCCCAATCAAGCATTATGATCCAGACCAAAAATCTCCTCTCTGTCCATAAACATACGAAATCTGCTGGGCATGGTCTGTACTCAAACCATGTTGCTAAGGCCTGGAACTTCTTACCTGTATCCATTCTGAAAGACGTCCTCATCAAAATGTGGCTCTGTTGTTGCTCAGCCCCAGGATAAACAAATGAACAAGTACCTGTTCATACCATACATCTCTTTACTCTCCCTTACTTATTCATTTCGTTACTTCAATCTATTTCTGTTCCCTGATTCTCTTTTGAAATACACCAGAACACAGATTTTTTTTTACAAGCAGGAGCCTGGGAGATGAACCATTTACAGGTTGCCTGTGTCTATTAGAGACATAGGTGCCAAACCAGGGATAAATTTCCTGTTGACCATCCAATTATCCAAGTTACACTTGAATTGGTTTAGGGAGGAACTCTGCTTCATATGGATGGGGAGCCTGTTTCAGAGACAGGGTAGTCTCTGCCATACATACCTGTCTCTCTAGCAGGTAAGGCAAGGTTTAAGTCTTTAGAATGGGTAATTCTGGTGCTGTTTGTTTTGTGGATATGAGAAGGTCCACCAGAGTGGGATCTGACAATGCCCTGTTTTGAAATACTTTGGAGCTTTTCTCCCCAGGCCACTGCTGAAAGTGGGCACTTATTCAGTCAGACTTTCCCAGTAATCAAATGTCAATAAATAAATGTTTTGTGCTCCAGATTTTTTTTTCTGTCTCACTTTTAGTGACTTTTTTATTTTTTATATTTAATCCATATCACTAACAGGCTTCAGTACACACCTTTAAACCATGTTGCTATAATGCAATATGCACGTCTTAAACAAAGTATACCGTTTGTACTATGTGAAAAAAAAAAAAAAAAAAAAATATATATATATATATATATATATATATATATTGATAGTTGTTTCAGTGCTTGTCTTTGTTGTTTAATGCATTCATACTTTGCTTGTGTTATTTCTACATGAATTTAATCCCCCCCTGAATTGTTCTGATGTTAAACTCAACAAGAAAATTGTTTTTTTTTTTGTAACTGAATTTTCAGGCAACATAAGGACATGAAAGACATTGCATAAATTTCAATCAAATTAACCAGTTTGCGTTAATTCTGAGATTTCTGTTTTGTCAGTATCAAAAATATCACCACCAACATTTTTACTTTTTTCTGTTAACATTTTCTCTATATTTATTACTCATTTGTTTGTGATCATCTTCAGATTCAGTTACTTCATTAGGTACTCTTGAAAAATTAATGCTTCTGATTATTAGAAGTACTATTTTACCAGCCTCCTAGAATTAACTTTATTCATATCATTTACATTTAATTTCTATGGAAATATATTTTACATTTAATTGATAGGGAAAGCATACCATAATTAAACTCTGACATCTTCTTAGATTATGCACTTTAATATTTTAAGCCTGCCATCCATATATTTAACATTTTTGTGTGAATTGTCCTTAATTTTACTAAAATCCCCATGCATACATACTTTAACATTTCATCTACAGTTTTAGACTTTTCACTTTTATAAATGTAAGAATACTTCAAAATGATAGCATAGCAATTTAAAATTCATAGGTTGCCATTCTTTTTAAAATCCTGAATCCCGATTATTTATTTCAACTCTCAGTATATATTAAGAGTAAATGTCTGTAAAATAAGTTTATACAGTGCAAAACTCTTGTATTATAAGATAATAAATAATGACTTGAACTTGGTGTAAGGGTCATCCATATTAATGTTCTGTTCACATTCATCAATGTCCTCAAAGCGCTATTGTGTGTACATCAAATGTATTTAGGCACAACAAGAATTCTAATGATTCCATGGGAGGTGATTCTGATTAACAAATAAATCTGTAATTACACATTAAATTTCCTACAGTGTCAATATGAAATAACATGAAATGAAAATGAAAAATGAACCCAGACAAGCAGTTATTTTTAAAAAAACTTTATTTAAAACTCTTTATTAATAACAGATAAAAAAAATTCCAAACACTTTGTAATCTTTTTCAAATCATACAAAATACAGTTTATTGTCTGACTTCTGGTTATGGAAAGCTACATGTTTCTCTATGCTCTCCCAGCTTCTTAATTTTTTTGGTGTGATAAACTGACATAATAAACTTGGAAAGTATTTTAATATTAACTTTAAAAGTTGCTTAGCTGAATTTGTCATTTGTAAATACCCATGAGGTCTTAAATATGGAAAAAAAATAAGCAAGCCGTCTAGCATACGGGGGGTGGGGAGTGCTGCATTCCTGGCTGTGCTATCTTTTGGATGAGACATTAAACTTAGGCCGCATCTGCTTGAGATGGTGGTAGCTCAGGTAGATATAAAAGATCCTACAGACACTACTGAAAAGAGAAGAGGAACTTCCTCAATGCTGTGGCAAGATTTCACCCAGTAGTATAAATACCACCTTGGGTCTCCTCTGAAAAGAGGCTACTAGTCAAGTAGGACTAACCTGGTCACCAAAGAATAATAAATAAATAAATCAGACCACATACATGGTAGGTCTGTTATAACTTTAATAAGCACTGAGCCTAAGTGGTGAAAAGTGGCAATGCAAATTGGAATGCTGGCAGATTTAGATTGTCAGACCCTTCAATGCCCAATTTCCAGAGATGAGACAACACATTCTACTTCAGGGAATAAGATGTAAATCAGATAATAAATTGTCATGGCTTATTAACATTTGAAGGGGCTAAAGAAAAGAATATTCTGTAAGCACATTCAATACGTATTTCACTGTCTGCTAGTTCTGTTCACTTCACAGGCAGTGTTTTTATCAAACCCACAAGCTATCAGCTTCATCATTTTCAGGCTATTTCACAAGCCTAATGTTTTTGGAAAGAGCACTGTCTTCCAATCAGTGAATTTACTACCTACTTAGTCCTAGCTTGGCTATCCACCATTTGCATTTTAGGTTTTCTTGATTCACTCTTAAGGATAGACAAAGCATTGAAGTGCTCAGACAGTACACAGTCATACACTTTAGAATGATCAGTCAAATTTTTTAATAAAGTCATTTGTTTTCACTGTCCATAACTGAACCCATGTTCATGGCAGGTAATTGAACCTGACCTTTTGGCTGTGTTCGTTCAATACCCTAACACACACACACACACAAACCATTCACTAAACCTGTCCCCTTAACTAACCTTTACTGTAACCCTAATCCACACACATTCACACAAACACACAAAACACCTAGTATACGTCCCACTTACCTTTTTCGGCAAAGCAAATATTCAACAAAATGTCCCTTTGATAATCAGACATTTGAACAAACAACTCTACACTTCCACCTGTCAGTCAAACCTATGGGAGGATAACATTGTTTATAACCACCATAGGTCTAACATTACTAGTTCATGTAACATATACCTCTTATGAATAGCACTGATCAAAAATGAAAGAGTGTGCTGCAATCTTTCCAAAGGTCAAGGAGAGCACCAATGTCACCAAATCCTACATGACCATCAGTGCCACATTACAAGTATTTTAAAATAAGTACTATAGAGCAACAAATGTACCACTATCTGGACACAACAATATGAAAAACCTGGGAAATTGTGAAACATTTTAGTAAATGATAAGCATCATTTATAAAGTTACCTTTGTTCATATAGACCAAAGATATAAAACAGTCATGTAGTATTGTTTCAAAAAAGTAATAAAATCACAATCCTAAAAGAGATTAACAACCATTCACAAATATTTACAGTAGACTGGAAAATATATTTGACACATTTTATTGCTAACAAATTAATACACCCTCCTAGTTGGCTTATCATTTACACAGAATCATAAGCACCCCAAAATGCCACTTCATAAGCAGTAACTTCAAATAGAAAGAAATGTCTATATTGTATATCCACCTTACTAATTAATGAAAAACTGCATGCAATACAAAAATCACAGTATACAAATATAAGGGACTAAAAATTAAATATATCAAGGGTTAACAACCCTATCATTCCATCTGCTTATCCCAGAAGTTGCTCTCAGTCTATACAGAAATATAAACTGACGCACAAAGTAAGAAAGATAATCCCTATACACTAGAGGGAGTGACACAACAATGAACTTACTCTGAATGTGCTTACCAAACAGTGTCACAGGAAGATAAGAAAGTCCATAATATCTCACATAACTGTACAGTTTGTCCCTAAGAAATGCCATCCAAAACACAGTTAAATATTCCCTATCCAAATAATTTTTAAACTGTTGACTAAAAAGCAATAACGTGGCACAAGACAGTCCTCTAGATATTGACTTATTTAAATTATCAGTTCTGACTTATGGACAATCATATCTAAGCTTATTGCAACATTTCAAAATATATGGGAACCTGTCCCCCCATCTCATGACTAAGACGAAGTCAGTTTTCCTTTGGGCTTGCATGCAGGCTAACTCATTTTTCTCTATACTGAAGTCTACTTATAAAATTCCAAAGATGAGACAACACATTCTGCTTCAGGGAATAAGAGGCAAATCATATAATAAATTGTTATGGCTTCTTAACATTTGAAGTAGCTAAAGAAAAGAATATTCTATAAGCGCATTCAATAAGTATCTCACTTTCAGGTAGTTCTGTTCATTTCACAAGCAGTCTTTTTTATGAAACCCTCAAGCTATTGGCTTCATCTTTTTTAGGTTATTTCACAAGCCTAATGCACTGTCTTCATTATCAATAAATTTACTACCTACTTAGTCCTGGCTTGGCTATTATCTTTATGGAAAACAGTGTAAGGAGGCTCAGCAGGTAAGGCCTGGCATTCAGAAACTCTTTTTGATGAAGTAATACCTACCAAAAAGTTTGCGCCCCAAGAAATAGACTTCATAGCACCATTATCTAATGGTTAAAGTGGTTTCTGAGTCAGCCCATGGAGTACCAGTGTGAGATCCCAAGGGAGAGTAATGTCTTTAATGGGGATCTAAGAAGGAAGAGTCCTTTCATAAGGCTTTACAGAAACTTGAATTTGACAAAGAGAAGGATTCATTTCCAGTATGAAATTGGATATGGCAGTCAGCCTCAATTTGATGATAGAGAAACTAGCTCCTTCTTCAAAAGAGTACTAAGAAAAAGAAGGATGGCCCAGAGTAGGAAATGAAAAGAATCAATGTTCTCTTAAAAGCCCATATCAAAAAAACTTTATTGCAAATATTTGGAAAGAAGGCCAGTAACTGAATGATTAATATTCAATTCCATGGCTACTTCAGGCAGAAAGGTAGGATGTGTTCAGTTTAGCAGTAGAGAAAGGCTCGCCTTAAAAGTGTTAGCCAGAAAGGAAAAGAATAGTAGCTGAGAGATGTCCAGTGTTTGAAATGGAAACCCATATAGATCATTTATTTATAATACGTGATATTTTTTAACCGAGATAGTCCTACTGAGTCAACAGAACCCATTTTCATTGGTGGCTCGGGGAAAAAAACTCTGAGAGCATGCAAATATAACATGGCAAAGATAATCACAGTGGTCAATATTTTACAATAAACTTCTTATATGGCCAGAAAGGGAACAGACAGAGAGGGAGAGAGATTAGGAGCATAACTTATTATGTCAGGATAAGCAGTAAAATAGTAGGAGCCCTGAATCTGTTGGCTAATATCACAAACAAGGGAAGCGAGTTTACACCATCTTACACAAACACTCAAAATAGAGAAACAATACGGTCAGTTTGAGGGCATGGAGATCAGGATGCTGGATCTCGTAAGGCTAAGATAAGAGATCCCAACAGGGCTCCAGAAGCCATGGAGGATATTCCAGATGAGACCTGAGAGAGGAGAACCACACTAGATGAGACCAAAAAGAGAGAATGAGGATAACAGAGCTTAACAACTTGCTGTTTTCTTTTTTTGTAGAAACTTCAAGATAACTGGTAGATGGAGTAAGCATAAAGAAGACCGGGGGGCAATCATATAACTAAACATCCCTCAGAGATTCTCCCAGAGGGGGAACTAGAGAGAAGTATTTGCCATATTTGTAGTTAGGGGGGAAGCAACCAGGATGTAACAAGAGTGGCCCCAATGGCTAAAAATCAAATTTGCAACTGATTGATTGAGGGACCACTCCTGAGGAATCAGACTAGATCTTCTGAGTTTGTCTGCCAGAGTGTTTGATTTCCACAGTAAGAGTGTTGCAGTTAGAAAGCAGTTTGGAGAAATAGCCCATTCCCAATCCCTCATGGCCTACCTGCACAAAGGATAAGATCTGGTTCCTCCTTGTTTGTTGCTATACTAAGTTACTGCATGTTGTCAGTTTGTATTGCAATGGTCCCCAGAGGGAGAACATCAAAAAAGGCTTGCAATGCAACTAGAACAAATCTAAACTCTAGGACATTGCTATGCAACCTAGTCCCCAGGAAGGCTTCATGCTTTGGGCCCTCTTTCATTTGACGTAACTCCCACCTCTGGATGGGAAGAGTCTGTAGTCACTGTGCCTGTTGAGGGGGAGAGTAGAAGAACAACCCACCTAGAAATGGGATATTTGACTGGATCCACTAGCCAAGATGATGTTTGTGAATTAGTTTTGTAGAAGTAGATAGGGACTGAAAAAGAAGAGCACCATGAGCTTGCCGAATTAATTTTGCTGGAGAGGAACAGAAGTGACAAGTTCCAAACTTGATTTCTAAGTGATGTGACATGGTGAAGAATCAAAGATGCTACCTGGTTTATGGTATTCAAGTGAGAATTTATGAATTCCAAATTATGTACAGGGAATAGATCCGATCTTGCCAGATTTACAGTAATGTCCAGGGATCTGAGGTAATCCCTGGCTTGAAACAGTTGGTAACTGGTTGAAGCAGTAAGGGGTCAATCATTCAGAAAGGGAAAACACTAGAAATCCTTTGAGCTGCAGGTGAGTAACCACTACTGCTATGTGTGGAGTTTGAAGGATGGAGCTCTGACCTGGTAGTGACTGGCCCCCAGCTGGAAGTGTAGATGTCTTGCAGTGCCTGTTTAATTTGATGTAACAATACATGTCCTGAAAGAGTATAGCGTACATCTAATCATCCTTGCGCAGAATGGCTTGATGGCCTTAACCGGGACCATCCAGAACTTTGACTTTTCTACCCATAGATAGTTTATGCCCAGAACACGGAACAGGGAAAAAGGAAAAGGTAATAACCACTGGATATTATGCTTAGCACACAGACATTGTCTGCTAAACTGGTACTGGAGTCCAGGTGTCATTAAAAAATGTCCCTGACTGCTTCCATAGATGGCCAGTCAGACAGAACAGCTGAAAAGGAACAGCATCATGAGCTTCCAGAATTAATCTTGCTGGAGAGGAACAGAAGTGACAGGGAGTCCCAAACTTGATTTCTAAGTGAAGTGACATGGTGAATAATCAAATGCTACTGGTTTATGGTATTTAAGTGCATGAGCATCATGAGCTTGCAGAAAGTAACTACTGTGTACTTGAACTGAATGCATTACTGTCTTGCCTGCACATGGTCCCGCATATGCTGATAGCGTACTAGAGAAGGGATATGTTTGTAACTCTGTAACCGCTCACAATATCGAACTACAGCAGTTAGCACTAAGTGTTAATTTATCTGTACCACAGCTAAATTCGGAAAGAACTGATGATAATGTGCTGTTGATGACGTTAGTGTTAAAAGCTTATGAAATAGTCACAGACTGTGCCATAAAAACTGATACTGAGCTGCTGTTGTTTAAGTTACTGTTAGAAGCCTAGGAATCACTCATCACCTAGTGTCTTACTTTGCAATATAATCTAGCCTGTAATGCTAAATTAAAGATTGGTGTCGCTAATGAAATAAGATTGGTGTATTGTAGTATTATGCATTTCTAGTGCATGTTTATAGTGTAGCAAGAAGTAAATGTTAAACTCCTGAAAATCAGAGCTGTAATTCTACATAGAAGCTGTATTAAGAGGCTGTATGTACTCACAAACTGTAGGAATTTCGTGGTCCAATTAGCCCTGCTCAGCTCACCCTTTGGGCTCGCTCCACACCCCACCCTACCCCCAATTACCACACCCCCCCACTACTGCTAAATGCATTTCTAGTACATGTTTATAGTGTAGCAAGAAGTATATGTTAAATTCCTGAAAATCAGAGCTCTAATTCTACATCCCTTACCAGGTACTATCCCTGTGTGCTGCTCCTAGAAAAACCGGCACCATTAGGAAGACTACAACAACAGAAGATAATTAAAATAACCTAACTGTTCAGCCCTGACACTGAAAAGGGAACAAGGTTAATATCTCTACAGTATGAATTAACGGCTAACACAGATAGCTAACCCTGGGTCTATAGCACTGTGAGGTATCCCCAGTTCTCAAGAAAATCCCTTCTAAAATTGTTGCATTTGTATAAAAGCTACTCAAACAAGCTGGTAATTTGTAAAAACAGTTGTAAGAGCATTAGATTTTACATAGAAGCTGCATTAGGAGGCTGTATGTACTTACAAACTGTAGGACTCTTGTGGTCCTATTAACCCCGCTTTGCTCGCCCTTTGGGCTCTCTCTGCACCCCACCCTGCCCCCAATTCCCACCTACCCCCACTACTGCTAAAGTTATACAACTTTAGCCACTCCCCCTTTGCTAAGTACCAATTAGTGTCTTACACATCACTAAACAACCCTCTCCTCTTAAGCCCATTACCTCCTCTGCTATCCTTCCAAACCCTGTTAGCACATTGAACCCTGATAATGGCCAGCCCTCTTACCATAATGCAAACAAAGAAAACAATACTAATTACCTTACTGCCTCTACTATTTCTATTTTATCACCTCACTGCCTATGAACATCAATTCTATCTTGGTATTCACTACCCAAAAGGTCAAACAGCCTCCCATGACTTCTCACACAAGACTACACACTTAGTCATCCACCACACATCCAATCTATCACCTCCAACAAAATATCACCCTTGTAAAACCACAAAACACAAACCTAAAGACAAAGACTATATAAAACTTTTAAACAAAATCCTAAAGCTCAAAGTTTCATGTCACTATAACCCTATAATATATATGGGGACATTCATTCCAACCCTGGCCCACCAACACCCAATAACCTTTACTCCCCTACCACAGCCCCTACAATCAAGCTACCCCTCTCTACTCCCATTAGTTCCCTATTAATATTTCATCTAAATATTAGAAGTATTAACAATAAAATTTCCAACCTGCACACCCTCCTAGAAAACCACTCCCCAGACATTATGTGTCTTACAAAAACCTGGCTTAAACCAAATATTACTGGTAATGAGATACTACCTCTAGGCTATAACATACACTAATTAGACCACACCACTAAGAAAGGAGGTGGAATAACAGTCCTTTACAAAAATACTCTAAGTGTTAATAGAGACACCATACAATCACCCCAATTCAATAATGTGGAACTCCTCATAACCAAACCACAGATTAATCATAACAAATGATTGAACATTGTCTGTGCCTACATTCCACAAGGTAACAATATAAATACCCTAGACGATATCCTCTATTAGTTATCCACTACCTACCCCCAAGAAACCATAGTTCTTGGTGACTTCAATACCGATTGGCACTCCTGCTCCACCAAACTCCCCATCACCCATATAAACTTATCTGGATTTACACAGACAATAACCTCTCCCACTAGGGTCAACAAACCTACCAACAGGGAAAGTATCCTAGACTGGATACTAGTCAATAACCAACCCCAACTGTACACAGCTGGGACTCTCCTTGATGACCTTAGCAATCACCTGCTAACCTATATCACAAAACACAAGGCAGGTACCCCCACCAGACCATATACAAAACATTTAGAAACAGGAAGAACTTCAACCCTGTTAATTTCCAAAATGAACTAAAGGCAGTTGACTGGTCAAAAGTAAATAATCTATCATTAGAAGAGGCCATAGCTTACTTTAACACTAAATTCCTAAGTATCCTTTATTCCCATGCTCCTGCACGTACTATAAAAAACAAATCAAATACTGCACCTTGGCTCACAAAGGATACCAAGGCAAAACTCAAAACTAGAAACAGAGCCTGGGCCAACTGGTGATCAACTAAAGCCCCACTTGACCATTTAAAATACTGCCAACTCAGGAATGAAACAAAAAAATCCATTCTAATAGATAAAAAGCTACTATCAAAATCTCCTACATAAACACCGAAACAACCCTGAATAGTTCTGGGCAGGCTTAAATCAACTTCTTCATCCAGGACATTCAACCACCCCAATTCCTTCAAACCTCACCCATAATTCCCCAGAGACCATAGCTGGTGCCTAAAATAACTTTTTCACTGAAACAATCCAATCCCTAGCAAATCAACTAACCTCCACAAACTCCAACCCTACCTCTAATCTACCCACTAATCATCCCCTATTTAGCTTTCAACCCATCTCTACCACTTTTATCAAAACCCTAATAAAAAATTAAAACTTACTACCTTTTCTGCTTACCTCCTCCATGCAGAGTACCTACAAATAGCTGCAGATGCCATTGCATACCCCATATCTATCCTGATCAATAGAACCTTATCCAAAGGTGCTATCCCCTCCCTCTGGAAAACACCCCATGTCATCCCACTCCATAAAGGTGGAAGTTCCACAGAATTATCCAACTATAGACCTATTGCCATGTTTTACCCACTAGCCAAAATAATGGAGAAGTGCGTACACAAGCAAGTAATGCAATATCTTATACAGAACAACCTACTGTCTAACTCTCAGCATGGATTTAGGCCACATCATAATACCACCTCTGCCCTCCTTTCCTTTAATAATGCCATCAACCAAAACAGGAATGACAATAGGCTATCCTCAGCCCTCTTTCTTGACCTATCAAAAGCCTTTGATATGGTCAACCATGAACTTCTCATTCTTTCTCTAAAATCAATCTCCCTGAATAATCATGCAATCCAGTGGTTCCAGTCCTATCTGACTGGAAGACAACAGGCTGTATTATGGCAGGGCAAACTGTCCAGCCAGCTGCCTCTCACACTTGGTGTCCCTCAAGGCTCCATTTTAGGACCACTACTCTTTTCTATTTTCATCAATAACCTTCATACTGCTATCCCCAAAGCTACCTGCATTCAATATGCAGATAATTCCACTCTAATCTGCTCAGCCACCTCCCCATCTGACCTGCAAATCTTAACCCAAAACACATTTAACACTATTGAAAACTGGCTCTCCAACCAACGTCTACTGCTGAACCCCAATAAAACTAAACTTGTACTCTTCACCCCCACTAGTAGATCCAGCCCATTTTCTTTCTCTGTTACATCCAACAATGGTACCTCTATCTCCTCAGATACCCATACTAAGCTTCTAGGGGTTATTATAGATAATCTTAAATTTGACCCACAGGCCAACAAAACCATAAAGACCATAAGCAGCTTGGATCTCTGTATAGAAACAAGTCATTTTTAACCCCATTGGCTAGAACTGCAATCGCCCGGTCACACCTACTTTCTACTCTTATTTATGCCTCTCCTGTACGTTCCAACCTTAATAAATCTGAACTGAGTAAGCTCTCCCACAGCTACAACCATATTGCCAGATTCGCCACTGGCTCACCATACAGAACCCATCACTACCAGAACCTTAAACAACTAGAGTGGCTAGAACTGCCCAGCTTAATTCAATTCAATCAACTCTTAATATTACACAAAATTCTATATCAACTGGAAGATACCCCCTCACTTATAAATATTATAAATCCATACAACAACTTGAGGTCACTATGGTCATCCAGCAAACAACTGGTCCAAACCTACAAAGCTAATAAGTCAGCTGGAGAATCCCTGTAGCCAACTTTGTTGGAAAAACCTGGAATTCTCTGCCAAACTGTATAATCCTTCAATCCTCCCTAAGTCTCTTCAAAAAAGCATCAAACAGTATTTCAAAATGAACTGGCTTTGTTCCTGTACCAACCCTGATTAAGCTACAAAATGATAATCCTACCTAAATAGTATCTTAAACATTCAATACTCAACAATGTTTTGTTCCAATCTGATGATTTTTGTTTTTAATGTGTCAGACCATGTAACTTCTGAGTCCTTATTGGGAGCATTACTAAACCATTGTAAATATACATAACTCCTTGTCTTATATTGTACTATGTATCTAATTGTTGTGTAATCTTTGTAATTTTGTCTATTGGAGTTTTTCTCCCTGGGCCTCCACTGAAAATGGACATATATCCAGTCGGATTATCCCAGTCAACAAATGTAAAATAAATAAAAATAAATAAATAAAAATAAGTGAGAATTTATGAATTCCAAATGATGTAAAAGGGATAGATCCAATCTTGCCAGATTTACAGTAATGTCCAGGGATCTGGATATCTGAAACAGGTAATCCCTGGCTTGAAACAGTTGGTACCTGGTTGAAACAGTAAGGGAACAGTCATTCAGAAATGGAAAACACCGGAAATCCTTTGATCTGCAGGTGAGTAACCACTACTGCCATGTGTGGAGTTTGAAGGATGGAGCTCTGAACTGGTAGTGACTGGCCCCCAGCTGGAAGAGTAGATGTCTTGCAGCGCCTGTTTAATTTGATGTAACAATAGATGTCCTGAAAGAGTATAGAGTACATCTAATCATCCTTGCACAGAACGGCTTGATGGCCTGAACTGGGACCATCCTGAACTTTGACTTCTCTACCCATAGATGGTTTAGGCCGAAAACATGGAAAAGGGAAAAAGAGAAAGGTAATAACCACAGGATATTATGCTTAGCACCCAGGTATTGTCTGCCAAACTGGTACAGGAGTCCAGATGTCATGACAAAAATGTCCCTGATTGCTTCCATAGATGGCCAGTCAGACAGAGTTGTAGGGGTGCTGATAGGGACTGTCAGAGAAGTTCTGGTTTTGCAGAGCACCTCCAAGCTTGGACACCTATCCTCCAGGAATGCCCACATCCCTCCCAAAAAACAAGTAGATAGAGAGGGAGCATCCACAGAGTCACCAGATTGCGGAATAGATGAGAATACCAAGTGGGTCTGACTCTGGGAAACCAACGCACTGCTTCACCTCCCAATAAACCTTGTTTGACAAGTAGGAAGGAGAGGAGAGCAAAGACTCAAATAGAATGTTATAGCACAGCACTGAATTTATTTTTGGGGCTAGAGCACTGTCTGCATGGATCTTATACTTATCTTGTCACCACGGATCTAGCAGGATGGGGCAGTAATGGCCATCTAGATAGTGTAACTTGGCCAAGTTCTGCAAATGAAACAATTAATTGGACAGAATGGGCAACAAGCCAAGGCCTTCAAGGAAGGAGAAATGGCATTCTGGGCCAAAAAAAAAAAAACATAGTCATTGAGCACCTGTGTAAGTCCTGGCAGGAAGGAACTGACCAGACCTCCATGCCAGAAGTAAAAGTGAGGCCATCAGGTCAGAGGGATGCATTGGATCCAAGGAAACTGCACTGGTCCAACAGCTTAAATCTGAAGGGAGGAACTGTTTTTGAGAAATGCTTAACATTTACCTGTCTGCTCCTAGTCTTAGAATCCAAAGAAGTCTAGTTAGAAACTGCACTGGCCCAACAGCTGAAATCTGAAGGGGTCTGGATCCAAGAAGTACCTGAGTCTTGTCTGTCAGATCCCAGGCTTAGAATCCGAGGAACAACCAATTAGATTAATGATGAGTCCATCAGATCCAAGAAGCTGTTTGTATCCGAAGAAGGTACACCTATGAAAAATAAGTTATGTACTTACCAAAACGTTCCATCTGGGTTGTTGCTTTTCATTTGTCTTCACCCTGAGGGACTCGGATCCAGCACGGATCCGACTTGGCCACATACTCCAGCATTGGATCCAAAGTCCAAGCTCCTCCCATACCCATAATGCTGCTGTCTTCCTCTTCCCCTCAGATTGAGTTTGTTGCAGAACAGCAGCATCCCAACCTAGGCAATATGGCTATAAACCTGCCACAACCCACAAAAGGCTTATCAAAGGGAAAGCTAGCCAAGATAGAGGGGCTATGACTCTTCCATCCGGTCCACTACACAGCCCACACAAGGCAAGGGGAAGGAGGGAAGGATGGTTGAAAACAAATGAAAAGCAACAACTCAAATGGAATGTTATGGTAAGTGAATAACTTCGGTTCATAGTTTGATAGGTAGGTACTGGGCTATCTGTCTGAAGGCATATATTAGCCCAGCTACATTGTGCGGTATTCACTGCCCCTTTGGTTAGTTCCCTAGGCCCTTGATCTAGAAGCTAGTACCCTTGGCCCCTATCTAGTAGAGCTGTTGGTATGATCCCTGGTGTGACCTTTCTGTTGCCCATCCACTCGTCAAGGTTCCTCTTGAAGAGTGATAATGAGGGGCTCTGTCTTATGTAGATCGGGACCTTGTTTCATAGCAAGGGAAGCCTTTGTGAAGGGAATCTATCCCTCCAGCATGTTCTATTCATTGTTGTGCTGAGGTTTATATCCCTAGAGCGTGTAGCTTGAGTAGATTTGGTTTTGCTAAGATGGAGCATGTTCAACAGTTCTGGGGTGGACATGGCTCTGTATGTTAGACAGAGATCGCCTCTGAGAAGGAGGTATGCAACAGAGAAAAGCCTTAGTTTTCTTTCAATCGTGCTACATATGGCAACTGTTTGAAGCCAGTAATCCTCTTAGTGAGGTACCTCTGTGGCCTCTCCAGCTGCTGGAGATGCCAGGCCAGGTACATTCCAATTGGTGCATTGTACTCAATAATGGGTCTGATGAGGGAAGAGTAGATGGGCACCACTACATCCTTAGATCTTGATGCGAACCCTTTCGTGATCAGATGGGTCACATAGAAGGATTTTCTAACCACCTTGGCAACATGGTTATCAAAGGAAGCCTGACTATCTACTTGGGTCCCTAGATCCCTTATTACTTCTTCAGATTTTAGGGGGTTACCTCCTATGTGGTAGTTCGCGGGTACTCTGTTTTTTCCAAAGGTACATTACTATGGATTTTTTAGCATTTAGCTTGAGACCATGGCTTTGACACCATGCATCAGTCTCATTAAGGCCCTTCTGGAGGATATCCATGTTGGCTGGAGACTCTATTATAGCACCTAGTTTGCAGTCATCAGCAAACTTGGTCAGCCACAGCCCTTCAGTGCTTGCCTGTACATCTGAGAAGTATATGCCAAACAGGAGGGGCCCCAGGACAGAGCCCTGAGGCACACCGCTCGTTACTGGTCTGGATTCAGACATAGATCCCGCTACTCTTACTTTGTGGATTCTGTCTGAGAGCCAGTTTGCGATCCATCTTGTGACGTAAGGGTTTATGCCCAGGTTGGTGAGTTTATCAATAATACCTGAATGGGGAATGGTGTCAAATGCTATAGCAAGGTCAAGGTAAGCCGTGTGTACCTCCTTTCCCTTATCTATAGCCTGAGTAATTGTCTCAAAGAAGTCCACCAGGTTCAGGAGGCATAATCTGCCCTTGACAAAGCCGAACTGTGTGGGGTCAATTGTTTGGAGGTTCCCAATCTCTCCATTTATGAGTTCCATAATGATTCGCTCCACTGCCTTACAGATCAGTCTGGTCAGGCTTATTGGTCGGTAGTTCCCAGGGTCAGTTGTGGGCCCACCCTTGTGCAGCGGAACCACCGTTGCTGTACGCCATTCTATGGGCACATATCCTGTCGAGAGGCTGAGACTGAACTGGGTATTCAGATGCGGGGTTAATTCACAGCATCTGGTCCCATGGAGGCAGTGTTTTTTAGCTTTAGATAGAGCCTTATTAATCAATGTATCAGTAATAATTGGAGTTACACAATCCCCTGGAATAGTAATAGGCCCTGCAGGTGGTGAGGGGGGGGGGGTGAATTTGCACTGAACCTGTCAGCCAAGATGTTGGCAATGTCAGTGGGGTCAGTGTATTTTGTTCCATTTTGTACTAGCTCAGAACAGACCTGAACATTGCCATTTAGGTTTTTGATGTAACCATAGAAGGCCTTATGGTTATCCTTGGCATCCTTGGCAACTTTCTTTTCGAAATTGGCTTTAGTTGACTTGATGAGTGCCCTCAATTTCTTACTAATGCTGATCAGGGATGATTTTTCTACTTGAGATTTGGCCTTTTTTTGTATAAGTCTCCTCCTTTTATTGTATAGTTTGCTTATGGCCGGGGTCCACCAGGCTGGTTTCTTCTTGCTTGAGGAAGGAATCTTGGTTTTATTTAGGATAGCATGGTCCATGCAATCCTGAAGATGTATATAAAGTGCCTTGGTGTAGGATCCTGCATCCTGGATATCATTATCCTTCTGCAAGGGAATAGTGAAGCTTTCCACTTCTGACGCAAGTAGTTTGAAGTTTGCTTTGGAAAGGTATTTTACGATGGTTTCTTTGACTGGGGGAGGTGGAGGGGTGAGGATGTCCAGGGTTATCAGTTTGTGGTCTGATCTGACCAGAAAGGGAGTGATAACGGGTGTGGTACAATGGGCGCCCATATTTGTGATGACTAAATCCAATATGTTGTCCCCTCTAGTGGGAGAACATACCAGTTGTTCAACGGCATTTGAATTTATAAATTCTATGAATGGCTGGGCATAGGAGTTAGAACTTTGGTAGTTCACCCAGTCCATACCAGGGTAGTTGAAATCACCCAAAATGATGGTGTTGGGTAGGACCTTTATATTTTCCAATGCCTCAAGGAATGCTGATTGAGTATCTTGGGACATGGTTGGTGATCTATAACAGGCTATGACTTGAAATGTGGTTTTGCCTGCTGATAGTTGCACATGGATGATCTCTGGGGCATCATGCTGCGCCACTAACCTGGAGATGTCGGTATCCTTGATGAATATGGATACACGTCCACCCTTTGTACTGTGATCTGGTAACTGAGGCCGGAAGGTATGATATGAATTGTAACCTGGTAGTGCTGGGGTGCTCTCTGGAGCCTTGAACCAGGTTTCCGTCACTGCACAAACATCAATTTTCTCCATACTGAGGAGTGCCTCGAGTGTGTACATTTTGAGGTTGAGACTTCTGGCGCTGAGTACGGTGGTTGGTTTGTCCTTTGAGCCTTGCCTAAAAAAGGTACTATGGGGACGGCAAGAGCCTTGGCCAGTATTAGAAAGCCTAGTGGTGACAAGTGCAAACCATCTCTGGCGAAACAGCGAGGCTTGTCTATCATGTCATCCCAGGCAGACAGACACTGGATCCCCTTAGAATGACACCAGAAGCTTAGCCAGTTTGTTGAAATTGATCATTTTGTCTTTGTATTGTGGTATCATTCTAGGTGAACGTAGTATGCTACTCAAGGTCAGGGTCATACCAGCTTGGGCTACATGATCAGAGATCTCCTCAATGTCTCTTTTCATGTAGTCCAGGGAGGTACGTCTTAGATCATTCACACCAACATGTACAATGACAGCGTCATATTTGTACTTGTTCTGGAGTGACCTAAGTGCCTGTGTTATGTGGCGGATCCTAGCACCCGACAGGCAGCTGACAGTAACCTTCTCCTTGTTCAGCCTGGTGAGTGGAACATCTGTGTGCCTTACTATAGAGTCTCCTATTACTAACGTGTTGGGTATGGTGTTTTGCCTTAGGGGCTGCCGTGAGGCACACTGCTGAGGTGAATTATGTGTTTTCTGGCTTGTGTTTGGAGGTGCAGGTTTCTTGCTTGTCTGCTTTGGAGGGCTCTGTTTCTTTTTCAGATTGGTACCTAGTGCCTCCGAATATGTTTTTGTGTATTTATGTGTATGTTTTGCCGGTGCTTGTTTTGTAGATCCATGTGTGACTGGTGGTGTGATGCTAGTGTGTCCCTTCTCCTCTTGACTGTCTGTTACAGTCATGGGTTGAAAGCGCTTAGCCTCCAGTGTGGCTGTGTATTTGCATCTCTCACAAGTGTTTGTGTCTAGAGGTAAGAGGAGAGGGTTGTCTGTATACATGAAGCAGTTGTGACATTGCCTCAGGATGCCCAATTCCACCAGATGAACTGGAGAGTACACCTGAAGCTGACCTCTGGACATGCTTGGAAAAGTAAATTTCACTTGTCTTGTGGACAATCGAGGGTCTTATGCTGTATTATAATAGTGCTGTCTAGGAGATTTGGAAAATAATAGTGCTGTCTAGGAGATTTGGACAAGTGCTGATTTGGGTTATGCAAGTGCTGCAATAAGAGCAGTTGATCTGAAGCACTTGAGTTGAGGCTTGCCTAGTTCTGGAGTTGTTGTTTTTATTTGATCTTCAACCTGAGGGACAGAGTCCCCAGCTACCAATAAACCCTGTGAAGTCCTCATGGAAGGATGTTCCAGAGCACGGCTGAGTCAAAGGATGCCCTGCCCCTGGGAAGAAGATCCAATTTATAATGGGAGATTAAATGTGTGTGATGATGCCCAGTAGCCACAGAGCAGATATCATCTAAAGAAATGCTGGACCAAAAGGCCACAGAAGTAGTAAGAGACCTGGTGGAATGCACCCGGACATGCCCTGTTGGAGATAACCTTTTGGCAAGATAGGCCAACAAAATGCATTCAGAAAACCATCAAGCAATAGTAACTTTAGAAACAGGCTTCCCCAAGAAAGGTTCGGAATAGGAAACAAAAAGTTGATCCGATTTATGAAAGAATTTTGTTCTATGCAAACAGAAACACAGATGCCTGTGTACATCAAGCAAGTGCAATTTGTACGCTCCCTTATTTTGGAAATTTGGAAAGAAAACTGGAAAATTGATGACCTAGTTAATATTAGATTCTGATGCCACCTTCAGTAGAAAAGATGGATTAGTCCTCAGGGACAGCCTATCTTTATGGAAGACCATATAAGGGGGTTGACAGATAAGGCTTAGATCTTAGAAACCCACTTGGCTGAGGTAATTGCTAGCAAAAAGGCCATCTTCCATGACAGAAACTGCAAATAAACCATGGTCACTGGTTCAAAAGGAGGAGAAACCAAGGCCTGCAGCACAAAAGTAAGATCCCAAGGGGGCATTGGGTCCTTAACTGGAGGCCTAAGAAGAAAGGTACCTTTCAAAAAGGCCTTACAAAGTTTAGAAGAAGCCAATGAAGCCGAATTTTCACCTATGTGAAAGTTAGAAATCGCTGCCAATTGTACCTTAACCATAGAGAAACTAGAGCCATGATTAAAAATGTCTGCCAAAAATTCCAAAATGGCTGCAACTGGTGCAGTGAAAGCATCCAGGTCATTCTGAGAAGCCCAGATCAAGAAACACTTCCATTTACTCGAATAAACCTTCCTGGTAGAAGACTTGTGAGCTGCTATCAAGATCATCTTAACAAGAGAAGACAGCCCAGGAGTCCTTTAACTATCACAGGAATTGGAGCAGCCAAGCCATGAGCTTCAGGCTGACAAAGTCTGAGTAAGGAAACCCTGAGGGATGTGTAATCAGATCTGATTGAACTTGGGAATTAGAGGGAGCGGAGGATAAGCATACAGTAGGCTGCAGGCCAAGCATGAACTACAGCATCTCTGGGGGACTCCCCCGGAGGGGGGTTTAGAGCAAAATACTTGCTGCACTTCACATTGGAAGGGCAGGCGATGAAATTGCAGCAAGGCTGACCCCACTTTAGAAAGATCTTTTCCACTACTGAAGGATTCAGAGAACTCTAGTAAGGCATCAGAAAAGACCTGGTGAGCCTGTCTGCCAATATGTTGGACCTCCCCAGAATGTGCATTGCCACCAGAAAACAGCCAGTGGAGATCGCCCACTCCGACAATCTCATGGCTTTGTTGCAAAGCAGATAAGATCTGGTCCTCCCCATTTGTTGATGTACCACACTACTGACATATTGTCCATCTGTATTGCAATAGTCCCCAGAGGAAGAAGGGCATGGAGAGCTTGCAATGCCAAAACCACTGCCCTCATCTCTAGGGAGGCGTCTGTGGTCCCTGTGATCGCGGGGGAGAGAAGAACAAACAGACGACCCTGAAGAAGGTCTGGGGATTGGAGCCACCAAAGAAGGGAGTCATACAAACATGGGATAGTCAAACAGGATGTAACAAGGGAAGGTCTAGCAAAGACCATGGAATGGCTAAGGTCCGTTGCAAAACTCTCATATGATGATGTGCAGTTGGGACGAGAGTGAATATGGCCGCCATGGACCTCAACACCAGAAGAACTGAGCCTGCTGGGAGAAGGTTGGCTTGGAGAACGTAAAGCACATGATGATGGAGTGATAACAATCTGTCCAGAGGTAGAAACACTTTGCCCTGGATAGTGTCCAGCCGAGCACCTATGAAATCCAGTACCTGCATCAGTGCCAGCTGAAGCTTGTTGAGGTTTATAATTATACCCAGGTACTGAGCAATCTGAAGGAGATGATCCCTGGCTTGAATTAGTCGATGCCTGGAGGGAGCAGGGAAAAGCCAATAGTCCAGGTAGGGAAAGAACTGAAACCCCTGCAGCCACAGGTGATCCGCTACTACCGCCATCACTTTGGTGAACACCCAGCAGGCAGTGGAGAGCCCAAAGGGGAGCACTCTGAACTGAAAGTGATTTGCTCCCAGACAGAACTGATGGAACCTCCAAGAGCTCCTGTTCTTCTTGATATAGTAGTATGTGTCCTGGAGGTCCACCAAGCACATCCAGTCATTTATCTGCAGAAAGGGCAGAATGGATTGAAGGGTGACCATCCAGAATTTGGTCTTGGCATCCAACAGGTTCAGGGTTGAAAGATTCAGAATGGGTCTTACATCCTTCCATTTCTTTGGCACAGGGGATGGTCTGGATGACTGGTTTTGCAAGCGGCCTGGTAACTTCTGTGGCTGCCTCCTCCTGATGACCGGTTGGCATGTCATGGAAGTGTTTGGGTGGATGGAGAAAGGGAATCGAGTAACCTCTGGATATGATTTGCAGAACCCAACGATCATTTGTAATTGACTCCCAGGCCATTGCATGCAGATATAGTCATCCATTGACTGCTTCCAGAGATGAGCAGTTGGGCGACCCCTCAAGGTTGCTGAAAGGATCTGTCCGGGAAGAAATCCCAAGACCCTTGGTTCTTTGGACCCCCCTCTGCCATGAGGCAGCATCTGTTGTATCCCCCTGTGCCTCTGGGGGAAGGCGAATCCTGAGCATCTTAGGAAGAACCTTGAGGCTTCCAAAACCATATCTTCTTAAACCTAAGCTGAGTCCTAGAAAAGGATCATAGTGGGGTGGAGAAGTGGATCCTGATGGAAGACAAAGTCTTCCCATCTTTCTCACTCTGGACAAAAGTATTATGAACCATTTTTCCAAACAAGGTGGAACCATCATAAGGGGCATTCATGAAAGATGCCTTGAAGGGCTCCAAAAAAGCACAAAGCTGGAGCCAGACATGCAGCCAAAATTGCCACACCTATTCCAGCAGCCCTAGAGGCACCCTCAGTAGCATATGATAGGTGCCTCCTGGATGCATTAGAGATGGAAGTAAGGGTGGCCATGTGGGAGGAAAAAACCTTCTCCTCTGCCAACATGGACCCTGGGGCAGACTCAGCAACCTCTTTGGCAAGGTTTCTCTGCAGTCTGATTACATGTGCCAAATAATTCAGCACATGTAAGGCAAAGGTGGCTGGCGCATAAGTCTGCTTATCAAAATGATCCATCAACCGAGACTCCCTGTCTGGAGGATAGACCAAAGAGCTCTCCTGTGCGAGATCTTTTTTGGTTGACCACCCCAACCACCAAGGCATCCACCGGGGACCCTTTGGACCAGTGTTGTCTATTTGAAGGTGCATTAAGTACCTTATCTGGGTGCTTGGGGATAAGCTCAACTGTATCCAGTTCTTTCTATTCCCTTGATGCGATCAGATTCACTAGGGGATCTGTGGGAGGGGAGACCCAAGAAGTACAGGGTCCTGTGCCAAAATCCTCCAGGAATACCGACTCGTGTGGGTTGGGTTTCAGGATAGACGACCCACTGTGTTGCTGAAGGATCTCCATGATGTCTCGAAAGGAGACATCCTCTGTGGGTGATTGGCGGGAACCCTCCCCTTCCTGCAGGTTGGTATCATCTGTGAAGGACTCCAGCGGGGAGTCTAAGTGCCTCCTCTTACCTGTAGGCTTCTGAGGGGGTTCCTCAAGGGAATTCCAGGGAGGACTCAGAAGCCTCAGGGAGTTCCTGTGTGGGAACCTCCTGGGGTGAAGTAGAAACAGGCTGTCCCTAAGGGGGCAAGATGGCAGACTCCAGCCCAGAAAAAGATGCAGCCAGGATAAACTCTGAGAATGAACGTGTCAAAGGTCTCAAAGGAACTGAGAGGACCCTCTCCACCATCTTGAAGGCAGAAGGAAGTGGATCCCTGAAGTCGGAATGGCTGGGGTCGGATCTGCTGCTCCCTGTGTCAAGGGGGGAGCAGGAGCTGAGCCTCCCAGCACCAAGTCTCTGAGAGGAAGGGATGACTCCAAAAGCCTCAAAGTCGACGCCATCCCCTTAGATCTGATGCTGAGGCTACAGCTCCAAGAGTCGGTCAATTCCAAAAATGTTGGAGCCAAACTATTCAGGGCAATGTTAAATAATATTGATTTTAAAGTTAAGTTAAAAAACTGTTATTAATTAAATTAATTATATTTGCAAATTACATAAAATGTTAAATAAATTAACATTTGCATATAAAAAAGTTAAATAATATATTAAATTCCAGTGGAAAAAAAAAATCACGATTTTATGTTAAGCAATTAAATGCATATATAAAACTTTAAAAACTTTTTTTTTATATAATTGGGGTCAAGCAGTCCAGGGTCAAATTGTCTGGGGTCAAACTGTCCACTAGCTACTCCCATACACAAACAATGTAAATTTAAACATGAAATTGTATACAATTGCATTGGGGTCGAATCGTCCAGGGTTGAATAGTCCTGCTTCCTTTTATATAAACAAACCTATCAGCTAAAGACTTGAAATCCTGTGTCTGACCAAGATGGTGGCAAACGAGATCTGAGTAGTTGGGGATGATATAATACATTATGGGAAGAGGGAGGAACTCAAGTCTTGGATCCAAGTCTTGGAAATGCGGCCCAGTCAGATCTGAGGGTCAGAGCCATAACCTAGCAATGAGGAAGAATGAAAGGGACAACATAGGATCCTAATGTTTTTCCAAAGAGCACTGTCTTCATTATCACTGAATTTATTACCTATTTAGTCCTGTCTTGGCTATCAACCATTTGCATTTTAGCTTTTCTTGATTCACTCTTAAGGACAGACAAAGCACTGAAGTGCTCAGATCAGGGTGAGGGGAATCACTAGACATAAGTGAGTACTATTAAAGCAAATGCTGAAATGGCACTGACAGCACAATGGAAATCTGGGGAACCACTAAACACCAAGGAATACTCTTAAACTAAGCAGTGATGGCACCAACAGCAATACAGGGATCAAGGATGTGTGGCTACATTAGATTACCAGTGATTAGTCTTTAATGTAAGTATGGTAATAACAGCAACAACAGTACAGGGATTGACATGCCAATTTGTGATTTGGAGATATGTTAGCTGCTACATGTTAAGACTTCATTAACACTTAATTTGCATGTCTCTGAATTGCATTCACTAACATGATGTTCAAATCATTGTTGATCTGCATGTTGTGATAGTAGACTGCTACTCATGTAGATAATGGCATTCCCCCAATCACTCTTCCACACACACACAAGTACACAGAACATGAAAACACACACCAGAGTCCTCTTTCCTGTCACCAACCTGTCTGCTATTACAGCACATATATATTATGCCCTGGCTTAAATAAACATCCAGTGTAAAACAATGCTTCTCTATTACTGAACAACAAAAACAAAACACTGACTATTTTGTTTAAATAAATACTTGGTGCAAAATAATACAACCAAATGACTACATCAAAAGCAAACACTGGACACTGACCTTGTTTTTTTTTGTTTACTTAAACACCAAATGGAAAATAATGTTACCAAATGATTACATCAATAGCAAAACTGAAGGACATTGGACAATTAAGTTTCTTTTCCCAGAAACAAACATGGAACAGCAAAGAATAAACTCAAACAAAATGCCTTTGTCTTCTTCTATATATTTTTTTTGCTTAAATAAACACCAAATGAAACAAGACACTGGACACTGACTGTTTTGTTTAACTAAAAATTCAGTGCTAAACAGTGCAACCAAATGACTGCAGACTTCATCAACAACAAATACTAGACACTGCCCTTTTTTTTACTTAAACACCAAACGGAAAATGATATTACTAAATAAGTACATCAACAGTAAAACTGAAGTTTTTTTTTATTTTATTTCTAATTTTTATTTATTTATTTATTTTTTGCTGAAGTGAATGTGCAGCAGACAATAATAATAATAAAAAAATAACAATTTCTCTTAGCTCTTTTTACACCCAGTGAAAAACAATGCTTCCCAGTGACTGAACAACAAAAACAAAGTTGGAGGACACTAGACACATACTTTGTTTTTTTTTCTTAAACACCCAATGTAAAATAATGTAAAATAATGCTTCCAAATGACTGCAGCAGCAAACAAAATTGAAGGATACCAGACACTGACTTGTTTGCATATATATAGACACTTTTTTGTTTACTTAAACACCAAATGTAAAATAATCTTACCATATGAGTAATATGAGTACATCAACGGCAAAACTGAAAGACACTAAACAACGAAAGTGTTTTTTTTTTTGCTTAATAAACACCTGGTGGAAAACAATCCTTCCCCGTGACTAAAAACAAAAAAAAAACTGCAGCACTGGACACTGACTTTTTTAAGCATCTAATGAAAAACAATGCTTCCATATGACTACAGCGACAAACAAAATTGGAAGACACTAGACATTGAAAGTTTTGCTTAAATAAACACCAAATGGAAAATAACGTCACCATATGAGTACATCAATATTAAACCTGAAGGACACTGGACAATGTATATATTTTATATATATATATATATATATATATATATATATATATATTTTTTTTGCTTATATAAACACACCCAGTGCAAAACAATGCTTCCCTATTACTGAACGATAAAATCAAAATTGGAGGAAACTGGACACTGACTCTTTTACTTAAAGAATCACTCAGGGCAAAACAATACAACCAAATGACTACATCAAAAAGCAAACACTGGACATTGACATTGCTGTTTTTTTTACATAAACACCAAATGGAAAATAATGCTACCATATGAGTACATCAACAGCAAGGCAATAAGAGCTGTAGAATCCACTCCAAACAAATATAAGTGCTTTCATCCCAAATAATGCTGATAGGAACTTCATCAGATCCTATGAGCATTATTTCGGACGAAAGCGCTTATATTTGTTTGAAATAAACTGAAGTGATTGTGGAGTTTCTGGCATACTTTCTACTTATTATATTGGCAAAGAACCCTTCTTGGAGTGGATTCTATGGCTCTTATTGCCTGCATTCTGTTTTTGTTACTGCTCTATATCTATTTGTGGTTTTACCCTTTTATTTGGATCTTACATCAATAGCGAACTTGAAGGACACTGAACAATGAAAGTTTTTTTTCTTTTTTGCTTAAGTAAATATCCGGTGAAAAACAAATCTTCCCAATGAGTAAACAACAAAAAAGTGGAGCATTGGACACTGACATAATTTTTTTTCTTAAACACCTAACGTAAAACAATGCTTCCAAATGACAAACTTGGAAAACACTAGACACTGACTTTTTTCTTAAATAAAAATTCAGTGCAAAAACAACCCCACCAAATGATTGCATCTACAAGAAACATTGGAAACTGACCTGTTTTTTTCATTTACATAAACACCAAATGAAAATAATGTTACCATAAGAGTATATCAATAGCAAACCTGAAGAATACCGAACAATTAATTTTTTTTTGCTTAAATAAACACCCTTTTTTGCTTAAATAAACATCCAGTGAAAAACAGTGTTTCCCAATTACTGAACAAAAAAAATTGGAGGACACTGAACCCTGACTCTTTTATTTAAATAAACACTCAGTGCAAAACAATACAACCAAATGACTACATCAAAAACAAACACTGGACACTGACCTTGTTTTTTGTTTACTTAAATAAACTCCAAATGGAAAATAATGTTACCATAGGAGTATATCAATTTGCACAGCTGAGGAATACTGAATAATGAAGTTTTTTTTTTTTCGTTTAAATAAACACCCTATTTTTGCTTAAATAAACATCCAGTAGAAAACAGTGCTTCCCAATTACTGAACAACAAAAACAAAAATAGAGGATACTGGACCTTGACTCTTTTATTTAAATAAACAATGGACACTGACCTTGTTTTTTTCTTTGTTTTTGATTTTTGTTTACTTAAAACTTCAAGTGAAAATAATGTTATCAAATGAATACATCAGTAGCAAAACTGAAGGACATTGGACAATGACATTTTTTTCCCCTGAAACAAGCATGCAATAGTAAAGAATAAAATCAAACACAATGTTTTTGACTTCTTTTTTTCCCCTCAAATAAACACCCATAGAAAAACAACACTTCCCCAGTACTGAACAAAAAAAAAAAAAATTGGAGCACACTGGCTTTTTTGCTTAAGAAAACACGCAGTGCAAAAAAGCGCAACCAAATGACTTCATCAACAATAAACACTTAGCACTGACCCTGTTTTTTATTTCATTATTTTTTGTTTGTTTACTTAAATACCAAATGGAGACTAATGTTGCCAAATTACTACATCAATTGCAAAACTGAAGGACAGTGGAGAAGGAAGTTTTTTTTTCCTGAAACGAAATGCAACATGAAAGAATAAAAAAAAATGTCTTTGACTTTTTTCTGCTTAAATAAACACCCAGTGGAAAACAATGCTGCCCAATGACTGAAGAAAAAAAAAATTGGAGGACCCTGCATGGACATTGAATTTGTTTTTCTTTTTTCCTTTCCCTTAAACACCCAATGCAAAACAATGCTTCCAAATGACTACAGCAACAAACAAAATTGGAGGACACAAGTCACTGACTTTTTTTCCTTAAATAAACACTCACTGCAAAAGAACATCACCAAATGACTACATCAACATCAGACACTGAACAGTGACCTTGTATTTTTAATATTTAAATAAACACCAAAAGGAAAATAATGTTACCATATGAGAACCCTAGTAGCAACACTGGAAGACAATGGGCAAGGATTTTTTCTTTGCTTAAATAAATACCTATTGAAAAAACAATACAACTAAATGACTACATCAACAACAAACACTGGGCAATGACCTTTATTTATTTATTTATTGTTTTGTTGTTTAAACTCCAGATGGAAAATAATGTTACTAAGTCACTACATCAATAACAAAATTGAAGGACACTGGACACAGAGTTTTTTTTTTCCTGAAAGGAACATGCAAGAGGAAAGATTAAAAAAACAAAATGTCTTTGACTTCTTTTTGTCTGCTTAAATATACACCCAGTGGAAAACAATGCTTCTCAATGACTGAACAATAAAAATAAAACTGGAGGACCCTGGATGGACAATGAATTTTACCCCCTTAAACACCCAATGTAGAACCCAAACAATGAATTTAATAACAAACTGTCCTCCATTGACTGGTCCTTCCTTACCCCCAAATGATGTTGTAAATAAATTTAACCATGTTTTTCTTATAGGTTCATAGATTCATAGGTTGGTACTGGGCTATCTGCCCGAAGGCATATATTAGCCCAGCCACATTGTGTGGTATTCACCGCCCCATTAGTAGTTCCCTAGACCCTTGTACTAGCAGCTAGTACCCTTGGCCCCTATCTAGTAGTGCTGTTGGTGTGATCCCCGGTGTGAACTTTCTGTTACCCATCCACTCATCAAGGTTCCTCTTGAAGAGTGATAGTGATATCTTGATATCTTTATCTCCCTTGCTCCCCTTAGAAAAAATAGAGTTAAATCACTCTTTGTACCCTGGCTGACACAATCTACTTGTTCACTTATGCTCTTGAGAGATAATGCCTGGAAAACTGGCTAACTTCAAAATCCCCCTTTCATCTCCAAACCTATAAAGAACTTCAAAATCACATTAAAAAAACTTGTTAACTTGGACAAGAAAAATTTCCACCTAAATCATCAGACTAACCATCGCACAACCCTAAGAAATTCTGGAACACTATAAATAAGATCCTCCATCCTGGTAAATCCTCTACACCTAACCCTAAGCCCTAACAACAATCCCCTTTAAACTGCCACTATGTTAAACTCTTACTTTATTGACTCAGTAAGTAAACTAACTAGAATTATGACTCTTTCTAACCTCTCTGATCACCCCCTCCCTCCAGACAGAAAATCACCTTCTCATTTACACATGTTCCTACTAGTCATATAAAAACTCTACTTAGCAAATTAAAGCTATTGCTCTCCCTCTGAAAATAATCTTCCTCCCCTCTTCTTTAAGCTTGCAGCTAACTCTGTTGCATACCCTATCTCCATTCTTATTAATTGAGCTATATATGAATCTACTGTTCACACAATCTGGAAACAAGTTCAAAACATTGTTCCCAATTACTCAACAGCAAAATCAAAACTGGAGGAAACTGGACACTTACTCGTTTGCTTAAATAAACATTCAGGGCAAAATAATATAACCAAATGACTACATGAAAAACAAACACTGGACAATGACATTGTTTTTATTTTTTTTTACTTAAACACCAAATGTCAAGTTACCATATCAGTATAACAATAACAAACCTGAAGAATACTGGAGAATGACATTTTTTTTTTTTTTGCTTAAATAAACAGCCGGCGGAAAACAGTGCTCCCCAATTACTGAACAACAAAAACAAAATTGGAGGACACTGGACACTGATTCTTGTTTAAATAAATACTCAGTGTAAAACAATACAAACAAATGACAGCACCACAAACGAACACTGGACACTGGCCTTGTTTTTTTTTTTTTTGTTTACTAAAACACCAAATAGAAAGTAATGTAACCAAATGACTACATCAATAGCAAAACTGAAGGACACTGGAAAATTATTTTTTTTTCTTTTTCCTGAAACAAATATGCAACAGCAAAGAATAAAATCACACAAAATGTCTTTGACTGTTTTTTTGCTTAATTAAACACCCAATGAAAAACAATACTTCACAATTACTGAACAAAAACAAAATTGGAGTACACTGGACACTGACTTTTTTCTTAACTAAACACAGTGCAAAACAATGCAACCAAATGACTTCATCAACAACAAACACTAGAAACTGACCTTGCTTTTTTTTTTTTTTTTTATTACTTAAACACCAAATGGAAAATCAATAGCAAAATTGAAGGACACTGGATAAGGAAGTTATTTTTTTCTGAAATGAACATGCAGAAGGAAAGAATAAAAATAAACAAAAGGTCTCTGACTTTTTTATTCTTTTGGTTAAATAAACACCCAATGGAAAAAAAGAAGTTATGTCTTACCATAATGTTCCATCTGTATTGTCGATCCTCATTCAGTCATTACATGTGGGTATCGGTTCCGACCTCAGAACTAAGCCGGCCATCTTCCAAGCTCACGTCAGCTCCAAACTCTCGAGCTAAAACCCTTACCCAGAATTTCCCTCTCCCTGTTACATCAGATTGACTTTGCAAGTCAAAAGAAGGTAGAGGCTACCTCTGGTCAAATGACCTAATAGAACCGGATGGTGAAATCCATTAGAAACCACAGGAGGGGGAAGGAGGGAGGGTCGTAATGACTGAACGAGGATCAACAATACAGATGGAACATCATGGTAAGACATAACTTCTTTATCTGATATTGTTAATCCTCGTTCATTCCTTATGTGTGGGACAGAGTCCCCAGCTACCTTTATTCCTGGGAGGCTGTCACGGACGGACATTTCTGAGCACCATAGAACCAAAAGATGCTCTTCCCCTGGAGGTCAAATCCAATTTGCAATGATTGATGAAGGTATGAGGCATAGCCCAAGTTGCAGCTGCACAAATGTCATGTAAAGAAGCTCTGGCATGGAAGGCAGCAGAAGTTGCCACTGACCTTGTAGAATGATCCTTTATGGTAGTAGGTAATGGAATATTACTTTGTCTATAAATGAAGGTTATGCAGTCTTTCAACCATTTAGCCAATGTGACCTTAGCAACAGCACATCCTACTCTAGGTCCAGAATAGGCCAAAAATAACTGGTCTGATTTATGAGAGGCCTTAATCCTGTTCAAGTAAAAGCAAATTTGCCTGTGAATATCTAGGGTATGTAGGCAATACTCTCCTTTATTTGAATGATTGGGGAAGAAAACTGGCAATTCAATGGTTTGATAATTGGACATTTCAAAGATCACTTTTGGCAGAAAGGAAGGATTAGTTCTCAATGACACTCTATCTCTATGAAAAATCAAATATGGTCTCTTGATGCATAAGGCTTGAAGCTCAGAGATACATCTGGCAGAAGTAATGGTGACCAAAAACAAGGCTTTTCATGACAAATATTTGAGGTCGCAAGAAGAAGCTGGTTCGAAAGGTGGCATTGTCAAAGCTTGTAGGACTAATGACAGGTCCCATGGTTGAGTAGGTTCTCTAAAAGGGGGTTTTAGATGATTCACACCTTTTATGAAAGTCTTGCATAATTTCTGTGACATAAGAGAGGAGTCTTGGACACCATCATGGAAATTAGATATTGCAGCCAAATGAACTCTAATGGTAGAGGCAGATAGACCGGATTGAAATAGGGTAGCTAGATACTCCAGTACTATTGACGCTGGTGCTGAAAAAGGATCTACCTGTTTTTCTTTCAGCCAAAAGGTAAATCTTTTCTACTTGATGAGATATGTAATTCTGGTGGAAGACTTATGAGATGCAATAAGAATGTCACGTACTGGCAAAGAAAAATCATTCTGCCTGGCAATCAAGGGAATTGGAGGAGCCAAACTGTGAGCTTCAGGCTGTTCAAGTTGGGGTGAATCAGATTCTGCAGATAGGAGATCAACCCCGGGGTTGGATGGAGAATCCATGGTTGATCTAGCAGGTGAGGCCAAAGGAAGGGGAACCAAATCTGACGAGGCCAATATGGTGCTATGAGGATTACTTTGCTCTTCAACTGGTGGGCTTTCTTCAGAAACTGGGGAATGAGTGGGAGATGTGGAAATACATAAAGTAGACCCGAGGGCCAATCGTGGACTAGAGCACACCTGGGTGACTTTCCCAGAAGGGGAATCAGGGCAAAATAGTTGCTGCATTTGTAGTGGGTCAGGGAAGCGAAGAGGTCACAGCAAGAAGACCCCAGCAGTTGAAAATCTCCGCTGCTATCAACGGATTCAGGGACCACTCATGAGGTTGTAGTATACACCTGCTGAATCTGTCTGCTATCATGTTGGAATTCCCGGGAATGTGCGTTGCTAGAAGAAAACGGTTGGTAGCCATCGCCCAATGCCATATCCTCATGGTCTCTCGACAGAGTGGGTAAGATTTGGTTCTGCCCTGTTTGTTGTACCAGATCACTGCCATGTTGTCTGATTGTATCGCAATAGTCCCAGACGGCAGTAGGGGATGGAATGCTTGCAATGTCAGAAGCACCACCCTCAGCTCTAGAACATTTATATGCAGATTTGCCTCCATTTCGGACCAATTACCTTGGACTGTCTGTCCCTGACATAGCCCCCTCCACCCCATCAAGGAGGCATCCGTGGTCACTGTAGCCTTGAGCTGTTGGGAGGAGAAGGAGTGAGACCATTGTGATGGGTTGTGGGCCGTCCACCAATTTAAATCCTGTTTGCACCTGTAAGATACCTGAATCTTGGCTGAAAGAGGGGACTGAAAGGGATACCATTGGATGAGCAGTAGCCATTGTAGAAGTCTCATGTGAAATCTGGCCAGGGGGAAAATGGTGATGGAGGCTGCCATACAACCCAACAACTGTAGAACTGAGTGAGCTGTGGATTTCTCCCTTGAAAGGATTGGGATCAGTTGTTGCTTTATCCTTAGAATTCTGTGCTTTAGAATGGATGCTCTGCAATTCTTTGTATTCAAGATGACCCCTATGAATTTTGTGGACTGAGATGGGGTGAAATTGAATTTTTGCCATTTTATGGTTATGCCTAGCCTTTCTGCAGAGAGGAGAGAGTATGCCAGGGCTTCTTCCAATAGATGTCTGGTGGGGGCAGAGATGAGCCAGTCGTCTAGGTATGGAAACACCTGGAATCCTTGTAGTCCCAAGTGAGCTGTGATGACTGCCATGCACTTTGTGAACACTCTGGGGGCTGTAGAGAGTACAAAGGGCAGTACTCTGAACTGGTAGTGACTGGATCCCACATGGAATTGAAGGAATCTTCTTGATGGTCAGTCCACTTTTATGTGGTAGTACGCATCTTGAAGATCTACCGAGCACATCCAATCATCTTTTTCCAAAAGCGGAAGGATAGATTGTATTGTGACCATCTGGAATTTTTGTACTTTTACAAACTTGTTTAATATACTGAGATCCAAAATTGGTCTCGAGTCCCCGGTTTTCATTGGCACCAAAAATAGTCTTGAGTAGAATCCGGAACCTATCTGGTCTGGAGGGACTATTTGGATGACTCTTTTTCTTAGCAGTTTTGAAATCTCTAATGCTGCTTCTTCCCTTTGACTGGTTTGAACATCGTGGAAGTTCATTAGGGGAGTGGGACAAAGGTTGAAGGGAATATGATAACCTCTGGTTATAATCCTTTGTACCCAAGAATCAGTAGTGATGATTAGCCAGGCAGAAGGGTACAAAGAGAAATGACCCCCGACCACTTCCAGAGGAAAGCAGTTGGGCCACTCCTTCAGGAGTATTGGTAGGATTGGCCAGGGAAAGAGTCCCTGGAACCCTGGTTACGCGGACCCCTCTGCCCTTTGAGTTTCCCTCTCTGCCTCTAGGGGAGAACTCAGCCTGTGTGTCACAGAAAGGACCCTGAGACATTTTGTACCATATCTTCCCACTCTTCTGGTTTCTGGAGAAAGCCCATTGAGGGGAAGAACAATGGACACCCATGGGAGAAAGGGTCTTACCGTCCTGTTCACATCTGGCCAGTGTGCTTTTAATCTTGGGTCCAAACAATGAAGAGGCTTCGATGGGAGTGTTGAGGAAGGAAGCCTTGAAGGGTTCCACAAAATTACAGAAGCGCATCCAGGTGTGACATCTCAGAACAATGCCTGAACTCGCCACTCTAGCTGCTCCTTCTGATGCATGAGATATCAGGCGCATGGAGGAGTTAGATATTGATTCAGTGGTGGCTAGCTGAGAGGCCACTTTGTCATAGACCTCATCAGACACAGCACCAGCCAATGTTTCAGACAGCACAGAAATTACATCTCTTTGAAGCCTGGTAAAGTGTGCCATGTAGTTCAGGGACCTAATTGCAAAGATCGGTGATGCAAAAGTATGCTTTCCTATTCTATCCAGAGCCTGGGACTCTTTGTTGGGCAGATGGACAGTCTGGATTTCTGCTTCCACCAGGTCCTTTTTAGTTGCGGCTGCCACCACCAAAGCATCTACAGGAAAACCTTTGGAGCAATGGGGATCAGTAGCAGGAGAGGACAAATTTTTATCTGGCCTCCGGGGAATGGCCTCAACGGTGTCAGGAGCCTTCCATGCATGTTGCACGATGAGCCGGACCAGTTCATCAGCAGGTGGAGTAACCCAGGAGGTAGGGGGCCGGACGCAAAAGGCCTGCAGGAACACAGACTCTTCAGAGGTTGGGCTTGAGGGCTGCTAGTCACCTCTCTATTTAAGAATTTCAAGAATATCACCAAAAGATACCTCAGAGGGTGAGCGAGGGGACCCTTCCCCATCATCAAAGTCTGTGTCTTCAGTAAGGGACTCCTCTGTGGAGTCCAGGTGCTTCCTCTTGCATGAGCTCTTTTGATGAACTTCCTCAGAGGGAGAATCTGGGGAAGACAGTGCAAAAGGAGTCTCCTGTGCAAGTATATCCTGAGGCCCTTGCGCCCAGTGTCTGCTAGGAGCAACTTGTGTACATTGCGGTGCAGAGGAGGGCGAGAAGAGTGATAGCAAAGGATCTCCAACTGATGCCAGAGCCTTCTCCATTAGCTGGAAGGCCGGTCCACCTGAAAAGGGGTGAGTGCCCAGGGCAGGGGTCACCCCTCTCCTAAGTGGCTCAGCCTGCTGACTCGGTGTCTCTGGATGGCTGTGAAATGCCAAATTATGTATGCCTCAGCTGACATCCTGGGTCGTAGCAAAACTCTCCTGCTACAAAGGCAACTGTGGCTCCTTAGTTAGGTCCATAAAGGGAACCATAGAGGGGGAAGACTGTGCTATATCAAGGGGCTTCAAAGGCAATGAAGGAGGAGAATAAGTAGGGGTCTTTGGTAAAGGGTGATCACCTCCCGAGGAAGGATAGGTCCTGGGGGGGGTCGAGATACCTCTGGCCAAAAGCACTTAATCCACAAGACACAAGACATCATGTTCAGAGAGGTTTCTAGTGGATTTCATGCACACGGATGAGCGGGAGTCAGGTCTATCCAAAGACGGAGCAAGCTCGGTTCCCACCTCGGAGGTCTGCACTGAAAACTACGGGGCTGTAAAGGACTGAACTTCAGGTGTCTGCACCGAGGAAATTATTGGTGCCGAAGTCATGGTCTGCACCAACGATAAGTTCGGTACCGAAGTGGTTGTCGGCGCTAAGGTTGGAACTGAAAAAAATCGGTGTCTATAACTGAATTGTTGGTGCTGAGAGGGTAGTTGATGCCGGGTAAGTTGCCGGTGCCATGAAGGCAATGGGCGTCGAAAAATCCATCGACGTCGTAACAGTCTGCATCGACTGAACAGTCAGTGCTGGTAAAGAAGTCTGAACCAAGAAGCCCCTCAGTACCGATACGGTAAAGGGCACGCTAGTCAGTGCCGAAGTCACAGATGGCGCCAATGGCCTCGGTGCCGAAGTTCTAAGTACTGAAAGCGCTGGAGCTGAAGAAGTCAAATCCAAACTGGAAAGCTTAGCTTTCTTGGGTCTCGGTTCCCGGGGGTCCCCAGTAGGGGACGAAGGAAGAGACTTGGCCTTTATATGTTCATCACTCTTTCTCTAATGGGATCTTGGAGGGGTTGATCTCAATCAACGTCCTGTTAGAGAAATTCTTACAAATCCCACAGGGCGGGTCAACTGTTAAATGAGGCACACCCAAACAATAGACACACAGAGAATGTGCATCTGAAGTAGGTAATTTATGGCCACAATCTAAACATCTTTTAAATCCTGGATTACCTTTTTTATCTGCCATGTTAGAAAGAAAGACGGAAACCCAGAAATAATACCAGCAATGGTACAAGAATTACCAGAAGGTAAGAAGGAAAGGGGGTTTACCAATGATGGTAAAAAAGAAATTACCTCGCAGTAAAGGGGAGGAAAGGAATTGAAAAGATTCAAAAAAGGATAGTCGCTAAATGCGATAAGGTAAGAGAAAACTATCTAATAACTTTTCTGTGAGAAAAGGCTGTTTTAGAATTTAGTATGAAGAAAAATATTGTACTTAGCTTAAGAGAAGTAGCTTGACACAACCGAATGGCGAAGTGGCAAATGAAATCTGAGGTAACAGGGAGAGGGGAATTCTGGGTAAGAGTTTTAGCTCGAGAGTTTGTAGCTGGTGCGAGCTTGGAAGATGGCCGGCTCGGTTCCGAGGTCGGAACCGATACCCACACGTAAGGAATGAACGAGGATTAACAATATCAAATCAATGCTTCCCAATGACTGGATAGTAAAAACAAAACTGGAGGATCCTGGAAGGACACTGAATTTATTTTTTTTTCCCCCTTAAACACCCAATGTAAAACAATGCTTCCAAATGACCTCAGCAGCAAACAAAATTGGAGGACATTAGATACTGACTTTTTTCCTTTAATAAACACAGTGCAAAATGTCATCAAATGATTACACAAAGAACTAACACTGGACACTGACCTTGTTTTTTTAATTTCATTTTTTTTGTTTACTTAAACACCAAATGGAAAATAATGCAATCAAATTACTACAATAGCAAAACTGAAGGATACTAGACAATGAAGTTTTTTTTACCTGAAACAAATACGCAACAGCAATGAATAAAAACAAACAAAATATCTTTGCCTTCTTTTTTCTTTCCTTTTTTTTTTTGCTTAAATAAACACCTAGTGAAAAACAATGCTTCCCAATTACTGAACATCAGAAACAAAACTGGAGGACACTGGATAATGACTTTTTTGTTAAATGCCCAGTGCAAAACTTCTTCTTTTGGCTGCTCCCATTAGGGGTCACCACAGCAGATCAGCTGTTTCCATTTCTTCCTGTCCTCTGCATCTTGCTCTGTCACACCATCCACCTGCATGTCCTCTCTCACCACATCCATAAACCTTATCTTAGACCTTCCTCTTTTCCTGTTACCTGGCAACTTCATCCTTAGTATCTTTTTCCCAATATACTCTGCATCCCTCCTCAGCACATGTCCAAACCAACATAATCTTGCCTCTCTGGCTTTGTCTCCAAACCTTCCAACATGGGCTGAACCTCTAATATACTTATTCCTAATCCTGTCCATCCTTGTCACACCCAGTGTAAATCTTAACATCTTCAACTCTGCCATGTCAAGCTCTGACTCCTGCCTTTTTGTCAGTGCCACTGTCACCAACCCATATAACATAGCTGGTCTCACTACCCTCTTGTAGACCTTCCCTTTCACTCTTACTGGTACTCGTCTGTCACAAATCACTCCTGACACTCTTTTCTACCCACTCCATCCTGCCTGTACTCTCTTCTTCACCTGTCTTCCACACTCACCATTACTCTGAACTGTTGATCCCAATTACTTAAACTCATCCACCTTCACCACCTCTACTCCCTGCATCCTCACCATTCCTCTATCCTCCCTCTCATTCACACACATATATTCTGTCTTAGTCCTGCTGACCTTTATTCCTCTTCTCTCTAGAGCATATCTCCACCTCTCCAGGGTCTCCTCCACCTCTTCCCTACTCTCACTACAAATCACAATGTCATCTGCAAACATCATAGTCCACGGGGACTCCTGTCTGATCTCGTCTGTCAACTTGTCCATCACCATTGCAAATAAGAAAAGGCTCAGAGCTGATCCTTGATGTAATCCCACCTCCACCTTAAAAGCATCCGTCACTCCAACCGCAGACCTCACCACAGTCACACTACTCTCGTAAATATCCTGTACCACTCTTATATACTTCTCTGACACTTGCGACTTCCTCATACAATACCGCAACTCCTCTCTAGGTACCGTATCATATGCTTTCTCTAAATCCACAAAGACACAATGCAACTCCTTCTGACCTTCTCTGTACTTCTCCACCAACACTCTCAAAGCAAACATCGCATCTGTAGTGCTCTTTCCTGGCATGAAACCATACTGCTGATCACTAATCATCACCTCCCTTCTTAACCTAGCTTCCACTACTCTTTCCCATAACTTCATGCTGTGACTGATCAGTTTAATCCCTTTGTAGTTACTACAGCTCTGCACATCACCATTATTCTTAAAAATCGATACCAAAACACTTTTTCTCCATTCATCAGGCATCCTCTCACTTTCCAAGATTTCATTAAACAATCTAGTTAAAGACTCCACTGCCATTTCACCTAAACACCTCCATGCTTCCACAGGTATGTCATGTGGACCAACAGCCTTTACGTTCTTCATCCTCTTCATAGCTATCCTTACTTCCTCCTTGCTAATCCACTGCACTTCATGATTCACTATCCGCACATCATCCAACCTTCTCTCCCTCTCATTCTCTTCATTCATCAACCCCTCAATGTACTCTTTCCATCTGCTCAACACACACTCTCCTCGCTTGTGAGTACGTTTCCCTCATTATCCTTTATCACCCTTACCTGCTGCACATCTTTACTAGCTCGGTCCCTCTGTCTAGCCAATCGGTACAGGTCCTTTTCTGCCTCCTTAGTGTCCAACCTTTTATACAACTCTTCATACACCTTATCCTTAACCTTCGCCACCTCTCTCTTTGCCATGCACCTCATCTCCTTATACTTTTGTCTACTTTCTTCATCTCTCTGACAATCCCACTTCTTCTTCATCAACCCCTTTCTCTGTATACTCTCCTGTACTTCTACATTCCACCACCAGGTCTCCTAGTTCTCCTTCCTTTTTCCAGATGTCACACCAAGCACCTTTCTAGCCATCTCTCTTACTAGCTCTGCTGTAGTTACCCAGCTATTCGGTAACTCTTTACTGCCACCCAGTGCCTGTCTTAACTCTTCCCTGAACATCACCCAGTGCAAAACAACGCAACCAAATGACGTAATCAACAATATACAGTGGACACTGACATTGATTTTGTTTATTTAGTTTTCTGTTTACTTAAACACCAAATAGAAAATAATGCAACCAAATGACTACATCAATAGCAAAACTGAAGGACACTGGCCAATATAGTTTTCTTCCCTTTCAACACCCAATGTAAAACAATGCTTCCAAATGACTTTGTTTACTTAAACACCAAATGGAAAATTATATTACTAAATGAGTACCTTGATAGTAAATCTGAAGGACATTGAACAATGAAGTTTTTATTTTGTTTCTATTTTTTGTCTTTATTTATTTATAGGTTCATGGGTTCATAGGTAGTTACTAGGCTATTAGCCCTAGGGCCTATATAAGCCTAGCCTAAAAGGTACCCTGGCTTTCGCCACCCAAGAAAATTATTTTCCTGTGCCCCTGTCGAGCAGAGCCACAGAAGTGATCCCTGGGGTGAATTTCCTATTTTCCATCCAATCATCAAGATTTTTCTTGAAGAGTGCTAATGAGGAGCTCTGTTTGACATAGATAAGTAGTCTGTTCTAGAGTATGGGAAGTCTCTGGGACAGGAATCTATCCCACCAGCATGTTATGTTTATTGCGGTGACAAGGTTTAGGTCCCTAGAGCATGTAGCTTGGAGGGATTGGGATTTCTTTAAGTGGAGCATGTCCAACAGCTCTGGGTTTGACATAGCTTTGTATGTTAGGCAGAGATCGCCTCTGAGTAGGCGATATGTGATGGAGTAAAGCTGGAGTTTTTTCAGACGGTCTGCATAGGGCATCTGTTTGAGGCCAGTAATCCTCTTTGTGACGTATTTCTGTGGCTTTTCCAGTTGTTGTAGATGTCTTGTGAGGCACATACCAAAAGGGGCATTGTACTCTATAATGGGTCTAATGAGTGATGAGCAGAGGGGAACAATGACATCTTTTTTTCTGGATGAGACACCTTTTGTGATGAGGTGAGCCATGTAGAAGGATTTCCTGACCACTGTGGCGATGTCATTATCAAAGGAGAGACTACTGTCACCTGTGTCCCAAGGTCTCTTATCACACTTTCAGCATTAAGTAGACTACCACTTTTGTGGTAGTTCATGGGTACAGAGTTTTTACCAAATGGGATGACAATACACTTTTTGGCATTGAGCTTCAGGCCATGGCTTTGACACCAGGCATCTGTCTCAGTGAGGCCCTTTTGTAGTATGTCCACATCGTTAGGAGTTTTGATTATGGCTCCTAATTTGCAGTCATCTGCCACCGTTGTTAGCCAAACACCTTCTGTGTTAGCCTGTACTTTAGAGAAGTAGATACCAAACAGGAGAGGACCCAGGACTGAAGCCTATAGTACTCCACTTGTCACTGGTCTGAAGTCGGATTTGGAGTCTGCTACTTTCACAGTGTGGGTTCTGCCCATGAGCCAGTTGGCAACCCATCTTGTGACATAGGGATCTATACCTAGTTTAGTGAGCTTATCTATAATTCCAGAGTGGGGGATGGTGTTGAAAGCCTTGGTGAGATCTAGATAAGCTGTGTGAACCACCTTACTCTCATCTATGGCTTTGGTGACTACTTCAAAGGAGTCAATCAGGTTTAGGAGACATGATCTGCCGTTTACAAACCCGAACTGGGTAGGGTCCAGAGTTTGGAGATTACCAATGTCTTTGTTTATGAGTTCCAAGATGATATGTTCCATAGCCTTGCAGACCAGGCTCGTCAGGCTAATGGGGAGGTAGTTCCCGGGGTCCATCGTGGCTCCCCCTTTGTGGAGTGGGATAACCATCGCGGTGTGCCATTCAGTGGGCACAAAGCCTGAGGTGAGGCTATGATTGAACATGGTACTTAGGTAGGGTGCCAGTTCATTCTGTAGTTCATGTAGAACGCAGCCTGGGATAATGTCAGGTCCCATGGATGTTGTGTTCTTGGCTTTGGAGTGTGTGTTTTTTTACCTGTGCAGCCATGATTCCAGGAACTTTGCATTCTTCCGGTATAGAGATGTGCCCTCTAGGGGGTGAGAGGGGGGTAAAGTTAACACTGAACCTATCTGCCAGGATGTTGGCAATATCAGTTGGCTCTGTATATTTAGTGCCATTGTGCTGTAACTCCGAGCAGATCTGAGTGTTGCCATTGAGATTCTTGACATAGCTATAGAATGCTTTATGGTTGTCTTTATAGTCAGTGGCAATTTTGTTTTCATAACTAGCTTTGGAGGATTTTATGAGGGATCTCAGTTTCTTACTGAGGTCGACCAGGGAGTTCCTCCAGTCATGGGATTTTACTCTTTTTTGGAACAGTTTCTTTCTTCTGTTGTAGAGTTTGTTTATGACAGAGAACCACCAGACTGGCTTCCTTTTTTGGAGGATAGCATCTTGGTTCTATTAGGGATAGCATGATTCATGCACTTGTGTAAGTGCTCATAAAGTGCATTTGTGTAGGATTCAGCAGTCGTACCTCTACTGTCCTTCTGCATGGGTGTCATGAACTTTGCCACTTCTGTCTTAAGAAGTGTTAAGTTGGCTTTGGAGAAGTTTTTTACGGTGGTTTCCCTAATCGGGGGTGGGGGCGAGATGTGGATGTCTAGGGTGATTAGCTTGTGGTCAAATCTGACCAACGAGGAATTGACCTCTGGTGTGGAACACTGGTTGCCCATGTTGGTAATGACCAGGTCTAGGATATTGCTGCCCCTGGTGGGTGTGTGAATAAGTTGATCCAAGGCATTGGAATTTATGAATTCCAGAAAATGTTGAGCAAAAGAGTTGGTACATGAGTAGTTTTCCCAGTTAATGGTGGGGTAGTTGAAATTGCCCATTATTAGGGTGATGGGTAGTACCCTAATACTTTCCAGTGTATCAAGAAATGAGGAGTGGGAATCCTGGGGCATGGTGGGGGGTCTGCAGCAAGCTACAGTTTGGATTGCGGTCTTGCCCAGAATTAGTTGCACTTGGATAATCTTGCATGCATTATGCTGTGCAACTAGCCTGGAGGTGTGGATATCCTTAATGAATATGGACACGCCTCCACCTTTAGTGCTTCGTTCCGGGTTAGGTGGCCGAAAGGTGTGGTATGAATTATAGCCTGGTAATGCAGGGGTGCTCTCTGGAGCTTTGAACCAGGTCTCTGTCACTGCACAGATGTTGATGTTCTCCATTTTAATGAGTGCCTCGAGTGAGTGCATTCTGAGGTTTAAACTTCTAGCATTGAGTAGCATTACCCTCAGATTTTGCTTGCTTGTACCTGTTACAATGGTGAATTTGTCATTTGAACCTTGCCTAAAAAAGGCACTGTTGGGGTGGCAATAGCCTTAGCCATTATCCGGAATCAAAAGCGTGACAGGTGCAGGCCATCTCTGGCAAAGCATCATTTTCTGTCGATCATGTCGTCCAAGGTAGACAAATACTGGATCCCCTTAGAATGACACCAGAAGCTTAGCCAATAGTTGAAGTCAATCATTTTGTCCTTGTACTGTGGTATCATTCTGGGTGATGGCAGAATGCTACTCAGGGCTAGGGTCATATCTGCCCAGGCTACAAGATTGGAGAGCTCCTCCATGTCTCTTTTCATGTAGTCCAGGGAGGTACGTCTCAGGTCATTCACACCAACATGGACAATGACAGTGTCATATTTGTACTTGTTGCGGATTGACCTGAGTGCATGCATTATGTGGTGGATCCTGGCACCTGACAGGCATCTGACTGTAACTTTCTCCTTGTTTAACCTGGTGAGTGGAACATCAATGTGCCTGACTATAGAGTCACCTATGACTAGAGTGTTGGGTACGTTATGCCTTATGGGCTGTGGTTGAGTGGCACACTGAGGTTGTGGGCTATGTGTCATTTGGGTTGTGTTGGGGGTGGAGTTTGCTTGTGTTTCTGCTTTGCAGGTCAGTGATGCTTGGGCAGGTTTTTACTGAGAGCCTCCGTAAATTAGGTCTGTGTTTTGCATTTCCATGTGTGTGTGTTTTGGTGGTGTAGGTTTTGAGGGACTATGTGATGAGTGTGGTGTGGTGCACATGTTTACCTTCTCCTCTTGACTGTCTAGTCCAGTCTTGGGTAAAGAGAGCTTTGCTTCCAGTTTGGCTATATAAGTGCATCTCTCACAGGTTGTAGTGTTGGGTGGTAGGAGGAGAGGGTTGTCTGTGTACATGAGGCAATTGCTGCATTGCCCCAAGATGCCCAGATTTATCAGGTAGACAGGAGAAATCACCGGGAGCTGACCCTTAGACATGTCTGGATAGGTGCTTATTTATTAAGTACTAAAAACTGCTTTCCTCTAGACAAGTGAAGAAAGTTGAGTGCTGTAGTAATTTGCAGCTTATTTAGTGCTTACAATGAGTTCTGAACAAGTGCTGAGTTCAAGGAAACAGATTTGAGTGCTGAAACTAGAAAACTGGTTAGTTCTAAGAAACAAAATTAAGCTAGAAGGCTTCCCTCCAACACAGAAAAGCCTGGGGGCTCAGAAGCCCACAAGCAGTCTAGACCACTTACAGGAAAGGCAGGAAACAAGCTTAAAATTTTTTTTTCTTTCCCAGATGCCCTTTTTGTACACAGTAGGAGTGTCTGAAATCAGAATATGATCTCACTGCACTCAGTTGAGTGAGCAAATGAGATAAGCCCAGAAGGAGTATCCAAACACAAATTTACAAGAGGGGCGGGCAGTTTCAAAGCCACCAAGATTAACACCAAAACAAAAACAGGGTGGGTGGGTGGGGAACTAACTGAAAAAACAAAGTCAAAACTTCCAGTTCAGTTAATATTCAATGCAACACAAATAAATCAATTAAAATGCTGTATTATTTGAAAAACGTGCAGCTAAAAGGTACTTAAATTCTCTTATATGTCCAGTTGAATTCAGCTAGATCTTAGCCGGCCAAAGCTCAGGTTTTAAGCAGAAAATATTCCAAAATGTACCACTTAAATAGGCAGTAACAGAAGATAAATGAATGAGACTACCCCCAACTGCAATTACTGTCTATGCAGGAATTCTAACAGGCAATAAAATCTAGCAAACACTAACTGAAAAAACAGAGTCAAAACTTCCAGTTCAGTTAATATTCAATGCAACACAAATAAATCAATTAAAATGCTGTATTATTTGAAAAAAGTGCAGATAAAAGGTAGTTAAATTCTCTTATATGTCCAGTTGAATTCAGCTAGATCTTAGCCTGCCAAAGCTCAGGTTGTAAGCAGAAAATATTCCAAAATGTACCACTTAAATAGGCAGTAACAGAATATCAGTGAATGAGACTACCCGCAACTGCAATTACTGTCTATGCAGAAATTCTAACAGGCAATAAATTCTAGAAAACACTAATTAAAAAAACAGAGTCAAAACTTCCAGTTCAGTTAGTATTCAACGCAACACAAATAAAGCAATTAAAATGCTGTATTATTTGAAAAAAGTGCAGACAAAAGGTACTTAAATACTCTTATACATCCAGTTGAATACAGCTAGATCTTAGCCGGCCAAAGCTCAGGTTTTAAGCCTTCATTTATTTATTTATTTTTTATTTAATTTAATTTTTTTTTTTTGCTGAAACGAACATGCAACAGAAAATAATAATAAAAAATATGTATTTCTCTTAGCTCTTTTCACAGCTGGTGGAAAAAAAGAAGTTATGACTTGCCATAACTTTCCATCTGTATTGTTGCTCCTCGTTCATTCCTTACGTATGGGTATCAGTTCCGACCTTGGAACCGAACCAGCCATCTTACAAGCTCGCGTCAACTACAAACTCTCGAGCTAAAACTCTTACCCAGAATTCCCCTCTCCCTGTTACCTCAGATTGAGTTTGCAAGTCAAAAGAAGGTAGAGGCTACCTCTGGTCAAATGACCTAAAAGAACTTGATGGTGAGATCCATTAGAAGCCACAGGAGGGGGAAGGAGTGAGGGTTATAATGACTGAACGAGGATCAACAATACAGATGGAACATTATGGTAAGACATAACTTCTTTATCTGATATTGTTAATCCTCGTTCATTCCTTACATATGGGACAGAGTCCCCAACTACCTCTATTCCTTGGAGGCTCTCATGGAAGGACATTCCTGAGCACCATAGAACCAAAAGATGCTCTTCCCCTGGAAGCCAAATCCAATTTGTAATGATTGATGAAGGTATGAGGCATAGCCCAAGTTGCAGCTGCACAGATGTCATGTAAAGAAGCTCTGGCATGGAAGGCAGCAAAAGTTGCCACCGACCTTGTCGAATGAGCCTTTATGGTAGTAGGCAATGGGATATTACGCTGTGTATAAATGAAGGTCACACAGTCTTTCAACCATCTAGCCAATGTGACCTTAGCAATAGCACATACTAATCTAGGTCCAGAATAGGCCAAAAATAACTGGTCTGATTTACGAAAGGCCTTAGTCCTATTCAAGTAGAATCAAATTTGCCTGTGAATATCTAGGGTATGTAGGCAATACTCTCCTTTGTTTGAATGATTGGGAAAGAAAACTGGCAATTCAATGGTTTGATTAATGGACATTTCAGAGATCACTTTTGGCAGAAATGAAGGATTAGTTCTCAATGACACTCTATCTCTATGAAAAGTCAAGTATGGACTCTTGATGCATAAGGCTTGAAGCTCAAAGATACGTCTGGCAGAAGTAATGGCAACCAAAAACAGGGTTTTCCATGACAAATATTTGAGATAGCAAGAAGAAGCTGGTTCAAAGGGTGACATTGTCAGAGCTTGTACAACTAATGACAGGTCCCATGGTTGAATAGGTTCTCCAAAAGGGGGCTTCAGATGATTCACACATTTTATGAAGGTCTTGCATAATTTGTGTGACATAATAGGGGAGTCTTGGACACCCTCTTGAAAATTAGATATTGCAGCCAAATGAATTCTAATGGTAGAGGCCGATAGACCCAATTGAAATAGGTTGGCCAGATACTCTAGTATTATTGACATTGGTGCTGAGAATGGATCTACTTGTTTTTCTTTCAGCCAACAGGTAAATCTTTTCCACTTGCTTTGATAAGTAATTCTAGTGGAAGACTTATGAGTTGCAAAAAGAATGTCCCATACTGCTAAAGAAAGATCATTCTGCCTGGCAATCAGGGGAATTGGAGGAGCCAAGCTGTGAGCTTCAGGCTGTCCAAGTTGGGATGAATCAGGTTCTGCGATGTGAGATCAACCCCGGGGTTGGATGGAGAATCCATGGTTGATCTAGCAGGTGATGCCAAAGGAAGGGGAATCAAATCTGATGAGGCCAATATGGTGCTATGAGGATCACCTTGCTCTTCAACTGACGGGCTTTCTTCAGAAACTGGGGAATGAGGGGGAGAGGTGGGAATGCATAAAGAAGACCTGAGGGCCAATCATGGACTAGAGTGTCCCTGGGTGACTGTTCCTGAGGGGGAATCAGGGCGAAGTAGTTGCTGCATTTGTAGTTGGTCGGGGATGCAAAGAGGTCGCAACAAGGACGGCCTCAGTGGTGGAAGATCTCCACCACTATCAAGGGATTCAGGGACCACTTGTAAGGTTGTAGAATGCACCTGCTGAGTCTGTCTGCTATCACGTTGGAACTCCCAGGAATGTGCGTTGCTAGAAGAAAATGGTTGGTAGCCATTGCCCGTTGTCATATCCTCATGGCCTCTCGACAAAGGGGGTAAGATTTGGTTCCACCTTGTTTGTTGATGTACCAGACCACCGCCATGTTGTCTGATTGTATCGCAATCATCCCAGATGACAGCAGGGGATGGAATGCTTGCAACGCCAGAAGCACCGCCCTCAGCTCTAGAACATTTATATGCAGTTGGGCCTCCAGTTTGGACCAGGTGCCTTGGACTGTCTGTCCCTGACAGCTCCCCACCACATCAGGGAGGTGTCCGTGGTAACTGTAGCCTTGAGCTGCTGAGGGGGAGAAAAGGCGAGACCATTGTGATGGGTTGTGTGTCATCCACCAATTTAAATCCTGTTTGCACCTGTGGGTTACTCGAATCTTGGCTGAAAGAGGATGCTGAAAAGGAAACCACTGGGTGAGCAGTAGCTGTTGTAGAAGCCTCATATGAAACCTGGCCAGGGGGACAATGGTGATGGAGGCTGCCATGGAACCCAACAGTTATAGGACAGAGTGAGCTGTGGATTTCTCCCTTAAAATGATTGGGATCAGTTGTTGCTTTATCCTTAGAATTCTGTGTTCTGGAATGGATGCTCTGCAATTGTTTGTATCAAAGATGACCCCTATGAATTCTGTGGACTGAGATGGGGTGAGATTGGATTTTGGCTAGTTTATGGTTATGCCTAGCCTTTGTGCAGCGAGGAGAGAGTATGCCAAGGCTTCTTCCAATAGATGTCTGGTGGGGGCAGAGATGAGCCAGTCGTCTAGGTATGGAAATACCTGGAATCCTTGTAGTCGAAAGTGAGCTGTGATGACTGCCATGCACTTTGTGAACACTCTGGAGGCTGTAGAGAGTCTGAAGGGCAGTACTCTGAGCTGGTAGTGAATAGCTCCCACACAGAAGCACAGAAATCTTCTTGATGGCCTGTCTACTTTTATGTGGTAGTATGCATCTTGAAGATCTATCGTGCACATCCAATCATCTTTTTTCCAAAAGCGGGAGGATAGACTGTATGGTGACCATCCGGAATTTTTGTACTCTTACAAACTTGTTCAATACACTGAGATCCAAAATTGGTCTCCAGTCCCCGGTTTTCTTTGGCACCAAAAATAGTCTTGAGTAGAATCCGGATCCTATCTGGTCTGGAGGGACTATTTGGATGACTCTTTTTCTTAGCAGCTTTTCTATCTTTAGTGCTGCTTCTTCCCTTTGACTGGGTGGAATGTCTGGTAGATTTTTTGAAGGGACAGGACAAAGATCGAAGGGGATATGATAACCTCTGGTTATAATCCTTTGTACCCAAGAATTGGTGGTGATGGTTAGCCAGGCAGAAGGGTACAAGGAGAAATGACCCCCAACCACCTCCAGAGGAAAGGAGTTGGGCTGCTCTTCAGAAGCGCTAGTAGGATTGGCCAGGAAAAGAGTCCCTGGAACCCTGGTTATGCAGACCACCTCTGCCCCAAAAGGGGTGTCTTCCCTGTGAGTTTCCCCCTCTGCCTCTAGGGGAGAACTCATCCTGTGTGTCACAGAAAGGACCCTGAGACTTCTTGAACCATATCTTTCCACTCTTTTGGTTTCGGGAGAAAGCATGTTAAGGGGAAGAATAACGGACACCTTCAGCAGAAAGGGTCTTACCATCCTGTTCACATCTGGCCAGTGTGCTTTTAACTTTGGGTCCAAACAATGAAGAGGCTTCAATGGGAGCATTAAGAAAGGAAGCCTTAAAGGGTTCCGCGAAATTGCACAAGCACATCCAGGCTTGTCGTCTCAAGACCACAGCTGAACTCGCTGCTCTAGCTGCTCCTTCTGATGTGTGAGATATCAGTCGCATGGAGGAATTAGATATTGACTCAATGGTGGCCAGCTGAGAGGCCACTTTGTCATGGACCTCATCAGACACGGCACCAGCCCAGGTTTCAGACAGCTCGGAAATTAGATCCCTTTGAAGCCTGGTAAAGTGTGCCATATAATTCAGGAATCTGATAGCAAAGGTCGCTGATGCAAAGGTGTGCTTCCCTATCCTGTCCAGTGCCCAGGACTCTTTGTTGGGCGGTTGGGCAGTCTGGCTTTCTTCTTCTGCCAGATCCTTTTTGGTTGTGGCCACCACCACCAGAGCATCCACAGGAAGACCTTTAGACCAATTGGGATCCATAGCAGGAGGGGACAAAATCTTATCTGGCCTCCGGGGAATAGCCTCAATGGTGTCAGGGCCCTTCCATGCACGCTGCATGATGAGCCGGACCAGTTCATCGGCAGGTGGAGTAATCCAGGAGGTAAGGGGCCAGGCACAAAAAGCCTGCAGGAACACAGACTCCTCAGAGGTAGGATTAGAGGGCTGCCAGTCACCTCTCTGTTTAAGGATTTTGAGGATATCACCAAAGGATACCTCAGAGGGTGACCGAGGGGATCCTTCCCCATCATCAAAGTCTGTGTCTTCATTGAGGGACTCCTCTGTGGAGTCCATGTGCTTCCTCTTGCACAAACTTTTCTGGTGAAATTCCTCAAAGGGGGAAGCTGGGAAAGACAACAGAAAGGGGATTTCCTATGGGAATGTGTCCTGAGGCCCTTGCGCCCGGTGTCCGCTAGGTGCAACTTGCGAAAATAGCAGTCCAGAGGAGGGCGGGGAGATAGACAGCACAGTTTCACCAGCAGAAGCCAGAGCCTTCTCCATCAGTTGGAAGGCTGGTCCACCTGAAGAGGGGTGAGTGTCAAGTACAGGGGTCACCCCTCCCCTAAGTGGCTCAGCCTGCCAACCCGGAGTCCCCAGATGGCTGTGACACAACAAATTATGCATGTCACAACTATCATCCTGGGTTGTAACAAAACTCTCCTGCCACAAAGGCAACTGCGGTTCCTTAGTGAGGTCCATAAACGGAACTGTAGAGGAGGAAGACTGTGCTATATCAAGAGACTTCAAAGGCAATGAAGGAGGAGAATAAGAAAGGGTCTTTGGCGATGGATGATCACCTCCCAAGGAAGGATAGGTCCTGGGGGGCAGAATACCTCTGGGCAGAAGCACTTGATCCACAAGACGCAACATGTCTTGTTCAGAAAGGCTTCTAGTGGACCTCAAGGAGACAGCTGAGGGAGAAACAGGTCTGTCCACAGAAGAGACAAGCTCGGTGCCCACCTCACCAGTCTGCACTGAGAACAATGGTGCCGAGAGAGACTGGACTATGGGTGTCTGCACAGAGGAAATCATTGGTGCTGAGGTCATGGTCTGCATTGACAAAAAGATTGGTGCTGAAGTGGTTGCCGGTACTGCAGCTGGAACTGACAAAATTGGTGTCAATAACTGAGGCGTCAGTTCTGACTAAGATGTCAGAGCCAACGTGGTCAAGGTCTGCACCGACTTAACAGTCAGTGCCAATGTAGTAGCCATAGTAGTCTGAACCGAGGAGCCCCTCAATACTGATACAGTAAAGGCTACAGTAGACGGAGCCAAAATCACTGATGGCGCCAAAGGCCTTGGTGCCGAAGGACTAGGCATCAAAAGCGCTGGGGCTGACTGAGTGAGGTCTGAAGCAGAAATCTTAGCCTGCTTAGGTCTTGGCTGGTGGGAGTCCCCAGCCGGGGACGAAGGCAGAGACTTGGCCTTTCTAGGATCATCTAATATTTTCTTATGGGCTCTAGGAGGGGTTGAAGCCTCCGACCCAGAAATAGCTTCTGAAAAGGGAGATTTAAGAAGTCCCTTCAGCAACAACTTATTTTTCCTCTCAATCAAAGTTCTATTGGAAAAATCTTTACAAATACCACAGGGCGGGTCAACAGATAAGTGAGAAACACCCAAGCAATAAACACACAGAGAGTGTGCATCTGATGTAGGTAATTTGTGTCCATAATCTAAACATCTTTTAAATCCTGGACTACCTTTTTTATCTGCCATGATAGAAAAAGGAGACAGAAGAAAAGGTACCAGCAATGGTATGAAAGAATACCCGAGGGTAATGAAAAAAAGAAGGGTTTACCAATGATGGTAAGGGAGAAAATACCTCGCAGTAAAAAGTGCAGAGTAAAGAGAAGGAAACTCAAGGAAATATAGTCGCTAAATGTGGTAAGGTAAGAAACAACAAAATAGACAGTTTTCTGACAGAAAAGGTTATATAAGACTAGTCTAACAACAAATATCTATACTTAGCTCAAGAGAAGCAGCTTGACACGACCGAATGGTGACGTGGCAAACAAAATCTGAGGTAACAGGGAGAGGGGAATTCTGGGTAAGAGTTTTAGCTCGAGAGTATGTAGCTGACGCGAGCTTGGAAGATGGCCGGCACGGTTCTGAAGTCGGAACTGATACCCATATGCAAGGAATGTACGAGGATTAACAATATCAGATCAATGCTTCCCAATGACTGAACAACAAAAACAAAGTTGGAGGACACTAGACACTGACTTTGTTTTTTTCCCCCTTAATCACACAATGTAAAATAATTGTAAAATAAAGCTTCCAAATGACTATAGCAGCAAACAAATATGGAGGACACTAGACACTTGCTTGTGTGCATATATAAACACCCACAAAATGCCAACCAATAAGTACATCAGCAACAAACACTAGACAATGATCTTTTTTTTGTCACTTAAAATAAACACGAAATATAAAATAATGTTACCATATGCATACATCAACAGCAAAACTGAAGGACACAGAACAATGAAAGTTTTTTTCTTTTTTCTTTCTTTCTTTATTTATTTATTGCATTTTATTACCGGGGTAGTCCACTTGGCCAGAAGAACCCATTTTCAGTGGAGGCCTGGGAGAAAAGCTTCACATTTAACACATACTGACAAGAAATATGTTACAATGATACAGGATATATACTACAACAGTAGCAAATAAAACATTATGACTGCATACACTAAATTATTGACAGAGGTAAAATTGGAGACGAACATTATGATTAATTTTTTTTTTCTTAAGTAAACACCCAATGAAAAACAATCTTTCCCCATAAATAAACAACAAAACAAAACTGTGGCACTGGACACTAACTTTTTTTAAACACCTAATGTAAAACAATGCTTCCAAATGACTACAGCAACAAACAAAATTGGAAGACACTAGATACTGACTTTTTTTGCTTAAATATATAGAACATTAAATAACTATAAAATAATCAAATAGACTTCAAAACTACAGGCACTAAAGACTTCCAAAATAAAAAAATCTTAAGACTGTAGCTGAGATAAAAAAAACAGTCAAACTGGTGTTTTGTACTTTCATTCTTTAATTCATATCAAGAACTTCATCAGAAATGTTTGAACAAATCAAATAGTACAGTTAAAATAGGTGAAAATAAATTAAGTTGTGGCAGAGCAGCCAATTAAAAATATTGAGACCTTTTAAAACAACCAACAGAAGAGTGAAGTAAAAAGTAATAAAATAAGTAAACTAATGGGTAAACAAACAGGAAACCAAGTACAGTGACCAATAAAAGTGACCAATTAAATGTGAGAACCATTCAGCTCAGGGTTCACCTGAGCCATTTTAATCCACACTTAATATTTATATTTTTGTTTAACTCTGGGTAGGATTTAGCATCAAGTAAAAGTTGCCATTTCAGTTCTCAAAATTCCAGTAAGGTGTCAGAGTCCTCCAAAAATTCCTGTATTTTTTCTAAAACAAAAAACTTAAAAGGTGTAAAAGCATGACATTGCAAGCTATGTTTCTCATAGGTTCATAGGTTGGTACTAGGCTATCGGATCTAAGGCCTATGCAAACCTAGCCATAACAATTCCCTGGATATTTCTTCCCACAATATTTACTTCTCTGGGCCCCTGTCTAGCAGGGCGACTGACATGATCCCTGGGGTGAATTTCCTATCTCCCATCCAATCATCAAGGTTCCTTTTGAAGAGGGTCAATGAGGCACTCTGCTTGACATGTATGGGCAGTCTATGCCAGAGTATGGGGAGTCTCTGGGTCAGGAACCTATCCCTCCAGCATGTTTTGTTCATTGTGATGATAAGGTTTAGATCCCTGGAGCGTGTGGCTCTGAGGGATTGGGATTTCTTTAAGTGGAGTATGTCCAACAGCTCAGGGTTTGACATGGCCTTGTATGTTAAGCAGAGATCGCCCCTGAGTAGACGATATGCCACAGAGTATAGCTGGAGTTTTTTTAGACGGTCAGCATATGGCATCTGATTTAGGCCTGTGATTCTTTTAGTGAGGTATTTCTGTGGCCTTTCCAGCTGTTGCAGATGTCTTGCGAGGTACATACCAAATGGGGCATTATACTCTATAATGGGTCTAATGAGGGATGAGTACAGTGGGACAATGACCTCCTTTCTCAAAAGTACTTTTAATATCAGCCTTGCATATAGCCACACGATGTTCTTTGATGTGGCTGGAAAGTCTTCTGGAGGTTTTACCTATTTAAAAACTTGGGCAGGTACTACAAATAGCAGCATAAACTACAAAAACAGTGTTACAATCAAAAATACCTTTAAAGTAAACTTTTTTTGCACAATGCTTAAAATAATGAGTTCCTGTAAAAGCAAAGTTGCAGGCTACACATGTATTTCAGGCATACATGCCCAGAGCAGCATCTGAGTCCTGTTGAGGTGTTAAATGGAAGGGATTATATGAGTGCTCAAAGGAGCTTCTTAATGACTTTGATCTCTTCTGCAAAAATACAGGTGTCCCTCCCACCAAGCTGTTTAATTTACAGCTACTAGAGATAATATTCCAGTTTTTAGAAATAATATTCCAAATCGAAGCTGTATCCAAACAACTAGGAAGGGGGAAACTCATGCTTTGGTCAAGAGTTGAAATGTGATTGGTGAAGGAGGAGTCACTATACTTGGTTTCCTGTTTGTTACCCATTGGTTTATGTGTTTTTATTACCTTTACTTCAGTCTTCTATTGTTTGTTTTAAAGGTCTCAGTATTTTTAATTGGCTGCTCTGTCACAAGTTAATCTATTTTCACCTATTTTAACTTTACTGTTTGATTTGTTCAAAAATTTCTGATGAAGTTCTTGATACGAATTAAAGAACGAAAGCGCTACACACCGGTTTGACTGTTTTTTTTTTATCTCAGCTACGGTTTTAAGATTTTTTTATTTTGGAAGTCTTTTTTCCTTAAATAAACACCAAATGGGAAATAATGTTACCATATGAGTACATCAATAGCAAACCTGAAAGACACTGGACAATGTTCTATTTTTTTTTTCTTCTTCTTTTTGCGTATGTAATCAACCACTGCAAAACAATGCTTCCCAATTACTGAACAAAAAAATCAAAACTGGAGGAAACTGGATACTGACTCTTTTGCTTAAAGAAACACTCAGAGCAAAACAATGCAACCAAATGACTACATCTAAAACAAACACTGGACACTGACACTGTTCTTTTTTTTTTTTTCTACATAAATACCAAATGGAAAATAATGCTATCATATGAGTACATCAATAGCAAAAGTGAAGGACACTGAACAATGGAAGTTTTTTTTTTTTTGCTTTTTTGCTTAAGTAAATACCCAGTAAAAAACAGATCTTCCCAATTAGTAAACAACAAAAAAGTGGAGCACTGGACACTGACTTTGTTATTTTTTTTTTTCTTAAACACCTAATGTAAAACAATGCTTGGATATGACTACAGCAGCAAACAAAATTAGAAGACACTAGACACTGACTTTTTTGCTTAAATAAACACTCAATGCAAAACAATACAACAAATGACTACATCAAAAATAAACACTGGACACTGACCTTGTATTTTTTTTTTACTTAAAACACCAAGTGGAAAATAATGTTATCAAATGACTACATCAGTAGCAAAACTAAAGGACAAGGACAGCAAAGAATAAAATTAAATACAATGTCTTTGACTTGTTTTTTTTTTTCTTAAATAAACACCCAGTTAAAAAAAAAGAAGTTATACCATAACGTTCCATCTGTATTGTTGATCCTCGTTCAGTCATTCCGTGTGGCTATCGGTTCCGACCTCGGAACCGAGCCGGCCATCTTCCAAGCTCGCGTCAGCTACAAACTCTCGAGCTAAAAACTCTTACCCAGAATTCCCCTCTCCCTGTTACCTCAGATTGAGTTTGCAAGTCAAAAGAAGGTAAAGGCTACCTCTGATCAAATGACCTAATAGAACCGGATGGTGAGATCCACTAGAAGCCACAGGAGGGGGAAGGAGGGAGGGTCGTAATGACTGAACGAGGATCAACAATACAGATGGAACATTATGGTAAGACATAACTTCTTTATCTGATGTTGTTAATCCTCGTTCATTCCTTACATGTGGGACAGAGTCCCCAGCTACCTTTATTCCTGGGAGGCTCTCATGGAAGGACATTCTTGAGCACCATAGAACCAAAAGATGCTCTTCCCCTGGAGGCCAAATCCAATTTGTAATGATTGATGAAGGTATGAGTGGTAGCCCAAGTTGCAGCTGCACAAATGTCATGTAAAGAAGTTCTGGCATGGAAGGCAGCAGAAGTTGCCACCGACCTTGTAGAATGAGCCTTTATGGTAGTAGGTAGTGGAATATTACGTTGTCTATAAATGAAGGTCACACAGTCTTTCAACCGTTTAGCCAATGTGACCTTAGCAACAGCACATCCTAATCTAGGTCCAGAATAGGCCAAAAATAACTGGTCTGATTTACGAGAGGCCTTAATCCTGTTCAGGTAGAAGCAAAGTTGTCTGTGAATATCTAGGGTACGTAGGCAATACTCCCCTTTGTTTGAATGATTGGGGAAGAAAACTGGCAATTCAATGGTTTGATTAATGGACATTTCAGAGATCACTTTTGGCAGAAAGGAAGGATTAGTTCTCAATGACCTCTATCTCTATGAAAAATCAAATATGGACTCTTGATGCATAAGGCTTGAAGCTCAAAGATATGTCTGGCAGAAGTAATGGCCACCAAAAACAAGGTTTTCCATGACAAATATTTGAGGTCGCAAGAAGAAGCTGGTTCGAAAGGTGGCATTGTCAAAGCTTGTAGGACTAGTGACAGGTCCCATGGTTGAGGAGGTTCTCTAAAAGGGGGTTGTAGATGATTCACACCTTTTATGAAAATCTTGCATAATTTGTGTGACATAAGAGAGGAGTCTTGGACACCATCATGGAAATTAGATATTGCAGCCAAATGAACTCTAATGGAAGAGGCAGATAGACCGGATTGAAATAGGGTGGCTAAATACTCCAGTGCTATCGACACTGGTGCTGAAAAAGGGTCTACCTGTTTTTCTTTCAGCCAAAAAGTAAATCTTTTCCACTTGCTGAGATACGTAGTTCTGATGGAAGACTTATGAGATGCAATAAGAATGTCACGTACTGGCAAAGAAATATCATTCTGCTTGGCAATCAAGGGAATAGGAGGAGCCAAGCTGTGAGCTTCAGGCTGTTCAAGTTGGGATGAATCAGATTCTGTGGATGGGAGATCAACCCCGGGGTTAGATGGAGAATCCACAGTTGATCTAGCAGATGAGGCCAAAGGAAGGGGAACCGAATCTGACGAGGCCAATATGGTGCTATGAGGATTACTTTGCTCTTCAACCGGCGGTCTTTCTTCAGAAACTGGGGAATGAGGGGAGAGGTGGAAATGCATAAAGTAGACCCGAGGGCCAATCGTGGACTAGAGTGCCCCTGGGTGACTGTCCCAGAGGGGGAATCAGGGTGAAATAGTTGCTGCATTTGTAGTTGGTCGGGGACACAAAGAGGTTGCAGCAAGGAAAACCCCAGAAGTTGAAAATCTCCGCCACTATCAAGGGATTCAGGTTGTCGTGTACACCTGCTGAGTCTGTCTGCTATCACACTGAAACTCCCGGGAATGTGCGTTGCTAGAAGAAAATGGTTTGTAGCCATCTCCCAATGCCATATTATCATGCCCTCTCGACAGAGTGGGTAAGATTTGGTTCCGCCCTGTTTGTTGATGTACCAGACCACTGCCATGTTGTCTGATTGTAGCTCAATAGTCCCAGATGGCAGCAGGGGATGGAATGCTTGCAATGCCAGAAGCACCGCCCTCAGCTCTAGAACATTTATATGCAGATGGGCCTCCATTTCGGACCAAGTACCTTGGACTATCTGTCCCTGACTTAGCTCCCCCACCTCATCAGTGAGGCGTCCATGGTCACTGTAGCCTTGGGCTGTTGGAGGGAGAAGGGGAGAAACCATTGTGATGGGTTATGGGCCATCCACCAATTTAAATCCTGTTTGCACCTGTGAGTTACCCGAATCTTGGCTGAAAGAGGGTACTGAAAGGGATACCATTGGGTGAACAGTAGACATTGTAGAAGCCTCATGTGAAACCTGGCCAGGGGGACGATGGTGATGGTGGCTGCCACGGAACGCAACAACTGCAGAACTGAGTGAGCTGTGGATTCCTCCCTTGAAAGGTTTGGGATCAGTTGTTGCTTCATCCTTAGAATTCTGTGCTCTGGAATGGATGCTCTGCAATTCTTTGTATTCAAGATGACCCCTATGAATTCTGTAGACTGAGATGGAGTGAGATTGGATTTTTGCCAGTTTATGGTTATGCCTAGCCTTTCTGCAGAGAGGAGAGAGTATGCCAGGGCTTCTTCCAATAGGTGTCTGGTGGGGGGCGGAGATGAGCCAGTCGTCTAGGTATGGAAACACCTGGAATCCTTGTAGTTGCAAGTGAGCTGTGATGACTGCCATGTACTTTGTGAACACTCTGGGGGCTGTAGAGAGTCCGAAGGGCAGTACTCAGAACTGGTAGTGACTGGCTCCCACACGGACGTGAAGGAATCTTCTTGATAGTCTGTCCAGTTTTATGTGGTAGTACGCATCTTGAAGATCTATTGAGCACATCCAATCAACTTTTATCAAAAGCGGAAGGACAGACTGTATTGTCACCATCCGGAATTTTTGTACTTTAACAAACTTGTTCAATACACTGAGATCCAAAATTGGTCTCCAGTCCCCAGTTTTCTTTGGCACCAGAAATAGTCTTGAGTAGAATCTGGATCCTATCTGGTCTGGAGGGACTATTTGGATGACTCTTTTTCTTAGCAGTTTTGAAAGCTCTAATGCTACTTCTTCCCTTTGATTGGGTGGAACGTCAGGTAAGTTTGTTGGGGGAGCGGGATAAAAGTCGAAGGGAATATGATAACCTCTGGTTATTATCCTTTGTACCCAAGAATTGGTGATGATGGTTAGCCCGGCAGAAGGGTACAAAGAGAAACGGCCCCCAACCACTTCCAGAGGAAAGCAGTTGGGTCACTCTTCAGGAGCGCTGGTAGGATTGGCCAGGGAAAGAGTCCCTGGAACCCTAGTTATGTGGACCCCCTCTTCCCCAAAAAGGGCATCTTCCCTATGAGTTTCTCCCTCTCCCTCTAGGGGAGAACTCGGCCTGTGTGTCATGGAAAGGACTCTCAGACCTTTTGTACCATATCTTTCCACTCTTCTGGTTTCTGAAGAAAGCCTGTTGAGGGGAAGAATAATGGACACCCACGGCAGAAAGGGTCTTACCGTCCTGTTCACATCTGGCCAGTATGCTTTTAACCTTGGGTTCCAACAATGAAGAGGCTTTGATGGGAGCATAGAGAAAGGAAGCCTTGAAGGGTTCCATGAAATTACACAAGCGCATCCAGGGGTGTCATCTCAGAACAATGCCTGAACTCACCACTCTAGCTGCTTCTTCTGATGTGTGAGATATCAGGCGCATGGAGGAGTTAGATATCGACTCAATGGTGGCTAGCTGAGAGGCCACTTTGTCACGGACTTCATCAAACACAGCACCAGCCAACGTTTCAGAGAGCTCAGAAATTAAATCTCTTTAAAGCCTGGTAAAGTGTGCCATATAGTTCAAGGACCTGATTGCAAAGGTCGCTGATGCAAAAGTACACTTCCCTATTCTGTCCAGAGCCCGGGACTCTTTGTTGGGCAGATGAACAGTCTGGCTGTCTTCTTCCACCAGGTCCTTTTTAGTTGCGGCCGCCACCACCAAAGCATCTACAGGAAGACCTTTGGACCAATGGGGATCAGTAGCAGGAGGGGACAAAATTTTTTCTGGCCTCCAGGGAATGTCCTCAATGGTGTCAGGAGCCTTCCATGCATGCTGCACAACCAGCCGGGCCAGTTCGCCGGCAGGTGGAGTAACCCAGGAGGTAGGGAGCCGGGCACGAAAGGCCTGCAGGAACACAGACTCTTCAGACGTTGGATTCAAGGGCTGCCAGTCACCTCTCTGTTTAAGCATTTCAAGAATATCACCAAAAGATACCTCAGAGGGTGAGCGAGGGGACCCTTCCACATCATCAAAGTCTGTGTCTTCAGTAAGGGACTCCTCTGTGGAGTCCATGTGCTTCCTCTTGCACGAGCTCTTTTGATGAACTTCCTCAGAGAGAGAAGCTGGGGAAGACAGGGTAAAAGGGGTCTCCTATGGGAGTATATCCTGAGGCCCTTGTGCCCGGTGTCCGCTAGGAGTGACTTGTGTACATTGCGGTCCAGAGGAGGGTGGGGAGAGTGATAGCACAGGATTGCCAACCGACGCCAGAGCCTTCTCCATTAGCTGGAAGGCTGGTCCACCTGAATATGGGTGATTGCCCAGGGCAGGGGTCACCCCTCTCCTAAGTGGCACAGCCTGCCGACTCGGAGTCTCTGGATGGATGTGAAACACCAAATTACATATGCCACAGATGACATCCTGCGTCATAGCGAAACTCTCCTGCTACAAAGGCAACTGCGGCTCCTTAGTGAGGTCCATAAAGGGAACCATAGAGGGGGAAGACTGTGCTATATCAAGGGACTTCAAAGGCAATGAAGGAGGAGAATAAGTAGGGGTCTTTGGTAAAGGGTGATCACCTCCCGAGGAAGGATAGGTCCTGGGGGGGTGGGATACCTCTGGCCAAAAGCACTTGATCCACAAGACGCAACACGTCACATTCAGAGATGTTTCTAGTGGATTTTACGGACATGGCTGAGGGGGGGTCAGGTCTATCCAAAGACAGAGCAAGCTCGGTGTCCACCTCGGAGGTCTGCATTGAAAACAATGGGACTGTAAAGGACTGAACTACAGGTGTCTGCACTGAGGAAATCATCAGTGCTGAAGTCATGGTCTGCACCGACGATAAGGTCGGTACCAAAGTGGTTGTTGGTGCTAAGGCTGTAACCGAAAAAATCGGTGCCGATAACTGAATGGTTGGTGCTGAGAGGGTAGTCGGTGTCGGAGCTGAACAGGCAAAGGATGTCGAAAAATTCATCAACTTTGTGACAGTCTGCATCGACTGGACAGTCGGTGCCAGTAAAGAGGTCTGAACCGAGGAGGCCCTCGGTACCTATATGGTAAAGGAGATGCTAGTTGATGCCTAAGTCACAGATGGCTCCAATGGCCTCGGTGCTGAAGGTCTAGGTACCAAAAGCACTGGAGCCAAAGAAGTCAAATCCAAACTGGAAAGCTTTGCTTTCTTGGGTCACCGTTCTTGGGGGTCCCCAGAAGGGGATGAAGGAAGAGACTTGGCCTTTATATGTTCATCACTCTTTTTTGTAGGGGATCTTGGAGGGGGTTGAAGCCTCTGACCCAGAAATAGCCTCTGAAAAAGGAGATTTAAGTAGCCCCTTCAATATTAATTTATTTTTTCTCTCAATCAATGTCCTGTTAGAGAAATTCTTACAAATCCTGCAGGGCGGGTCAACTGTTAAATGAGGCACACCCAAACAATAGACACTCAGGGAATGTGCATCTGAAGTAGGTAATTTATGGCCACAATCTAAACATCTTTTAAATCCTGGACTACCCTTTTTATCTGCCATGTTAGAAAGAAAGAAGGAAACCTAGAAAAAATACCAGCAATGGTACAAGAATTACCCGAAGGTAAGAAGGAAAGGGGATTTACCAACGATGGTAAAAAAGAAATTACCTCGCAGTAAAGGGGAGGAAAGGAATAGAAAAGATTCAAGAAAGGATAGTTGCTAAAAGCGGTAAGGTAAGAGAAAACTAACTAATAACTTTTCTGTAAGAAAAGGCTGTTTTAGAATTTAGTATGAAGAAAAATATTGTACTTAGCTCAAGAGAAGTAGCTTGACACGACCAAATGGCGACACGGCAAACGAAATCTTAGGTAACAGGGAGAGGGGAATTCTGAGAAAGAGTTTTTAGCTCGAGAGTGTGTAGCTGATGCGAGCTTGGAAGATGGCCGGCTCAGTTCTGAGGTCGGAACCAATACCCACACGTAATGACTGAACGAGGATTAACAATATCAGATCAATGCTTCCCAGTTACTGAACAAAAAAAACAAAACAAATGGAGGACAGCGACTTTTTTCCTTAAGCAAACGCTCAGTGCAAAACAATGCAACCAAATGACTACATCAACAACAAACACTTGACACTGAACTTTTTTACATTTTTTTGTTTACTTAAACACTAAATGGAGAAAAATGTTACCAAATTACTACATCAGTAGCAAAACTGAAGGACAGTGGACAAGGAAATTGTATTTTCCCTGAAACGAACATGCAACATAAAAGAATAAAAAAATGCCTTTGACTTTTTATCTGCTTAAAGAAACAACCAGTGGAAAACAATGTTGCCCAATGACTGAACAATAAAAACAAAATTGAAGGACACTGGATGGACACTGAATTTGTTTTTTTTTTTTCTTTCCCTTAAATATCTAGTGTAAAAAAAGAAGTTATGTACCCACCATAATGTTCCATGTTAGTTGTCTTCATCTCGCCTTCCTTCTTGCTGGTTGGGATCAGAGCTGATCCTCGGCTCCGACTCGGCCATCTTCAACAGCTCGAGAGCTGTTTACTGGCTCGAGACTACCCCTTATCCCATAATGCCTAGCGATAGCTACCCAGATCTCATTTGAAATAGCTAACTCCAGACATAACAAAAGAATAAACCAGTCAAAAAGTCAGTTGACCATACCTGTCATATTCTCTAAGTCAACAGAGGAAACAAGAGAACACACAGCCAGTGAAACAGAAAAAACTCCTCTCGGTCCACTAGGACAGGGGGACGGAGGGTGGGATGCAAGAAGGAAGGCGAGATGAAGACAACTAACATGGAACGTTATGGTAGGTACATAACTTCTTTATGTTAAGTTGTCTATCTCGCCTTCATTCTTGCTGGTTGTGACAGCGTCCCTAGCACCTAAAATCCTGGGTGGCTCAGTGGAACAGACTCTTCAGAACAGTGGAACCAAAGTCAGCTTTGCTCTTGGAGACCATATCCAACTTGTAATGAGAAATAAAGGTATGAGGGTTTGCCCACGTAGCAGCTGCACAGATGGAATCCATGGGCAACCTAGACTGGAAGGCTACAGAGGTGGCCAAGGCCCTAGTAGAATGACCTTTCGGTTTAATAGGTAACTCTTTGTTCCTTAACTGATAAATGAAAGAAATAGTGTGTGACAACCATCTGGACAAGGTTACCATGGAAACTGGGAGACCTTGTTTGCCCAAGGCATAAGAAAGGAATAGTTGGTCCAACTTCCTTGCTTCTTCAGTTCTGTGCAGGTAAAAACACAATTGCCTATGAACGTCCAATTGGTGTAGTTTGTAGTCTGCCTAGTTGGTATGATTAGGGAAAAACACAGGAAGATCTATAGATTGGTTTAAATTATTTTCTGAGCAGACTTTATGGAGAAACAAAGGATTAGTCCTCAGAGCAACCCTGTCCTTATGAAAAACCAAATATGGAGGACGAACACGTAGTGCGTGAAGTTTGGAGACGCATCTGGCTGAAGTAATAGCTACCAGAAAGAGTGTCTTCCAAGACAGAAACTTGATAAAGCAGGATGCTGCTGGTTGAAAAGAGGGCAGAATTAAGGACATTAGGACTAAATTAAGGTCCCAAGGAGGAGGGGGCTCTCTCACTGGAGGCCTTAGAAGAGTTGTCCCTCTCAAAAAAGCTTTACAGAGCTTATGAGACATAATGTTAAGAGTTCAAAAAACCAACATGAAAGTTAGAAATGGCCGCCATTTGCACCTGATCGTAGCAGAAGCAGACCCAGAGTGAAACAGTTGTGCTTGGAATTCCAGCATTTCGTGGACTGGGGCTGAAAAGGGATCCACATTCCTAGCCTTTGCCCAACAAGAAAAACGTTTCCATTTGCTAGCATAAGTTTTCCTCATTGTAGACTTGTGAGAGGAGACGATAATGTCACGGACTGCTGGGGAAATGCTGGGAAGCCTGGCTAAGGTTGGAAGTGGAGCAACCAAGCTGTGAGCCGGAGAGTTTTGAGGGATTGATGCAACCTGCCTGATTGATGAACCAGGAGGTCTGGAATTGGGTCCAGAGTCCAGGGTTGATCGAGAAGGTAACGGTGTAGGAATGGGAACCATATCTGTCGAAGCCAGTAGGAAGCAATGAGGATAATTTTGCAACCCAATGATATTGCTTTCTGTATAAGTTTGGGTGTCAGGGGGGAAGGAGGAAAGGCATAAAGAAGTCCCTGGGGCCAATCATGGACTAGAGCGTCTCTGGGTATGTGACCTGGAAGTGGAAGAAGGGAGAAGTAGTTGCTGCATTTGCTGTTGAAGGGGGTGGCAAAGAGATCACAGCAAGGCTGTCCCCATTTGCAGAAAACAAGATTCACAACTTCCTGATTCAGAGACCACTCGTGAGGCATGAGAATAGCTCTGCTGAGCCTGTCCGCTATGACGTTGGATCTCTTGGGGCTGTGCGTCGCAATCAGAAAATGTTGGGAGGAAATCGCCCACTGCCAAAGTCTGAGTGCTTCTCGACACAGGGGGGGTAGGATCTGGTTCCGCCCTACTTGTTGATGTACCACACCACTCTCATGTTGTCCGTTTGAATAGCAATGGTCCCAGAAGGAGAAGAGTCTTGAAGGGCTTGCAACGCCAGGAGCACGGCTCTCATTTCCAGCACATTTATGTGTAGATGGTACTCGTGAGGTTGCCACGTGCCTTGGACTGTCCTGCCCAGATAAAGCCCCCCCACCCTATCAGGGAGGCGTCTGTCATCACTTTGGCTACCGGAGGGGGTTGTATGAAAGGTCTGCCCTAAGTAACTAGTGGGGAGACCATCCACCAAGAAAAATGTCTTTTGCATGCATCCGTGGTCATGATCATGTAAGTCATGGGTAGCTCTTGGAAAGACCACTGCGTAAACAGAAGCCACTGAAGAATTCTCATATGAAAGCACACCAGTGGGATTAGGAGAATAGCTGCTGCCATGAAACCCAGAGTGTGAAGGATGTACCTGACTTGGATCCTTTTGCTCTGCATCAGAACCTGTACCTGCTGACGGATTGCAGACACACTTTCTAGTGGTAGCCTTGCAAACATATCCCTTGTGTCTAAGTCTGCTCCTATGTAAGTGATAGATTGACAGGGCAACAAGGCAGATTTTTCGAAATTTATTTTAATGCCGAGCTGGGAGCAGATTGTGATTGTGTAGTCCCGTGCTTGTATGAGTTGATGCCTGGTGGTAGCAGTAAGGAGCCAGTCTTCTAGATACGGAAACACCTGGAATCCTTGATGCCTCAGGTGAGCCGTGACCACTGCCATACATTTGGTGAACACCCTGGGGGTTGTGGTGAAACCAAAGGGCAAAGCTCTGAACTGATAATGACTGGCCCCCAGCCAGAAGCGAAGATATCTCCTGGAGTGCCTGTCCATCTTTATATGGTAGTACGCGTCCTGAAGATCTGTCGAGCACATCCAACTGTCCTGACACAGAAAGGGTAGAATGAACTGTAGCGTGACCATCCGAAACTTTGTTCTTTGCACAGACCTGTTTAGTCTGCTGAGATCCAGAATCGGTCTCCAGTCCCCTGTCTTTTTTGGTACTAAAAAGAACCTTGAGTAAGTTCTGGATCCGTGCTGGCCTGCCAGAACTTCCTGGATGGCTCTTTTTTCTAGCAGTTTTGAAACTTCTATTACTGCTTGCTCCTTCAGATTGGGTGGAACATCTGGAAGGGTCTTCCTTGACTGTAAAGGGGGTTGATGGAAGGGAATTTTGTAACCTCTGGATATAACGGACTGTACCCATCTGTCTTGTGTTAAACTTTGCCAGGCTTTTGGGTACAGCAAATATCTTCCCCTGACTGCCTCCAGAGTTGAGCAGCCGGGCAACCCTTCAGGGATGCTGGAAGGGCTTATCAGAGAAGAATTCTCTGTTGCCCTGGTTCTGCGGACCCCCTCTGCCACGAGGGCGGTGTCTATTATTATTGTTTCCCCCTCTGCCTCTGGAGGAAAAATCACTACGTGTGTCAGGCAAGGCTCCCTGACATTTACGGAACCACATCTTCCCACTCTTCTGACCCTTGGGGGTAAGGTCTAGAGGGAGTGGAAAAATGGACTCCCATGACAGAGAGAGTCTTGCCTTCTTGCGCACACAAAGTCAAAGTGTCTTTCACCTGTGGTCCAAAAAGACAGGAACCATCAAAGGGAGTGTTGGTGAAGGATGCTCGAAAGGGTTCTGCAAAGTTACACAGCCACATCCACGCATGCCTCCTAAGGGCCAGCCTGGTACCTGCGGCTCTACTCGCCCCATCAGCTGCATAGGAAATGAGCCTCATGGAGGAGTTAACAACATAATTAAGCATTGCTATCTGGGAAGCTACCTTGGCTTGTGCTCCCTCAGCTGTTGGATCTTGGAGGGTATCTCTGAGCTCTTTAAGGAAATCCCTTTGAAGTCGGGTAAAATGACGCAGGTAGTTCAGTGACCTCATAGAGAAGGTCACTGAAGCAAACATTCACTTCCCATATCTGTCCATCATCCTAGACTCCTTGTTAGGGGGATGGACAGACAAAGAGGTCTCCGCTAACTCTTTTTTGGTGGCTGCTGCTACCACCATAGCATCAACAAGGACACCTTTTAAAAAGAACCGCTTATCCTCGGGTGCTGTAATGAATCTACTAGGTCTCCTCGGAGTTGGTTCCACTGTATCCGGAGCTGACCAAGCCTTTCGAGCCACCACCGTCATAAGTGGATCAAAAGGCGTAGACACCCAGGAGGTGGAAGGTCAGGAACTGAAGGCATCCAGAAATACAGACTCATCCTCAGAAGGGGCTAGGGGATTCCAGTTTCCCCTCTGCTTAAGCATGTCTAGGATGTCCGAGAAGGAAACATCTTCAGAGGGGGATCTCGGGGACCATTCCGAATCATCTAAGTCTGTATCAGAAGTGACAGACTCGGGGGAGTCAATGTGCTTCTTCTTACACTTTTTCTTCTGAGGGGGCTCTTCTGAGTGATCAGAAGAGGCCTCAGAAGAGGAGGAAACACCCAATGGGGTGTCCTGGAGCATCGGTTCCCTATGCTTAGGGTCTGGAGAAAGATCAGAGGTTGGCACAGGCACTACAAGGGATGGAGCTGGTGGGGCTGATAGTGGAGTTGACTCAGGGGACAGCACACTCCGCATGACATCGAAGGCATTGCTGTCACGATGCAGAGAAAGTTCCGGTTCCAAAGAAATAGGAATCTTTCTCCGCACCGAGGGGGACAGCTCCGAGGCTGATGTTGGAGCCGAGCTCACCTGTGCCAAAGCTCCGAGAGGGAGAACGGGATCGGACAAGGGTCCGATGCCACTCACCCCCTCGGAGCCGATGAGGGAGCCCTGGCACCCAGATCCCTTGATGGAAGGTAACACCGAGGGAATCGGAGCCGACATTGGAACCGAAGGAGATAGAGTTATCGGAGCGGACGGTTCCACTACTCGAACCCCAATGAACTCCGGCTCTGAACTAATTGGAGTCAGAGGAGGAACATCGAGAGAAGTGGATGGAGCCGATACCTGTTGAGGAGGGCTGGACAACAATTTAGCTAGTGCCTGTGACTTTAGCAACCTACTGACCACTCTCTCCACATCATGATCCGACAGTCTAAAGGATCGAGAGGAGTGAGAGAATCGGTGACTACGCTCACTCTGAAGTAAAGGAGACTGAGGAGCTGAATGCACGAACTCTAGTGAGGGGGACCTCAGCCTCTTGTGGCTCCGTGACAGCTCCGAAGCCTCTGATGGAGCCGACAGGGAGATTGTCTTGTCGGTGCCAGCCGGAACCAACGTAGAAGGTAAATCCTGAACCGAAGATGGCTCCAAACTTGGAGCTGATGGCTTAGTGGATTTAGGAGATTTCACTGGCTGTGAGCTCTTGGCCAGTGAATCCTGGGGTTTTAAAAGACCCCTAAGAATCAGCTTATTCTTACGCTCCTGCAGGACTCTTGGACTAAAGGCATGGCAAATAGAACAAGAGTCCTGCAAGTACACCGCGCCTAAACAATAGACTCAAGAAGTGTGCCCATCTGTCAGAGACATTTTCTGACAGCACGAGTCACATTTCTTGAACCCAGAAACCTTGGATTCCTTTGACATCCTTACGTAGAAAGAAACCAATTATGACAACAATAACAAGAAGCAATATACGGTCTACAAAAAATACACCTACTAGAAAGACTATAGCTAAAGGTTTTTTTTTTTTAAAGATAATAGGAAAGCCTCTAATTTAAATGGCTAGCCTATAAGAAAAAAAGCAGAAGGAAAGCCTCTAACTTAAATGGCTAACCTGACAAAAAGAGGGGGGAGGGGTGGGGGAGAACTCTCTAAGTTAAACAAGTTCTACAAAAAGGAGGGATACTATAAGAAAAACAATTATCTATCACAGAAACAAAACTATCGCTAATAATAAAATACTAGAAAAGTTAAATTCTAGTGAAAAAGTTACACAAAAAAACTCTATATAAGGCTGAGATAGAAAAACGACACCTCGCAGCTGAAGCGACAAACGAGATCTGGGTAGCTATCGCTAGGCATTATGGGATAAGGGGTAGCCTCGAGCCAGTAAACAGCTCTCAAGCTATTGAAGATGGCTGTGTCAGAGCCGACGATCAGCTCCGATCCCAACCAGCAAGAACGAAGACAAGATAGACAACTTAACATCAATGCTTCCAAATGACAACAGCAACAAACAAAATTGGAGGACACTAGTCAGTGACTTTTTTTCCTTAAATAAACACTCACTGCAAAACAATGTCACCAACTTACTACATTGACATCAAACACTGAACTGTAACCCTGTTTTTTTATATTTAAATAAACACCAAAAGGAAAATAATGTTACCATATAAGAAAATCAATAGCAAGACTGGAGGACAATGGACAATGATTTTTTCTTTGCCTAAATAAACACACACTGAAAAGCAATACAACCAAATGACTACATCAACAATAAACACTGGATAAATGCCTTTATTTTGTTTAAACACCAAATGGAAAATAATGTCACAAAATCACTACATGAATAGTAAAATTGAAGGACACAGGACAAGGAAGTTTTTTATTTCCTGAAATGATCATACGACAGGAAAGAATAAAAAAACAAAATGTCTTTGACTTCTTTATTTTTTTTGTTTAAATATATACCCAGTGGAAAACAATGCTACTCAATGACTGAACAATAAAAATAAAACTGGAGGACTCTGGATGGACAATGATATATATATTTTTTTATTTCCCGTTAAACACCCAATGTAAAATGGGTCTAAATCACTTAATTGAAAACCCAAACAATGAATTGAATAACATACTCTCCTCTATTGACTGGTGCTTCCTTATTTACTTACTTATCCCTAGATGATGCTGTAAATAAATTTAACCATATTTTTCTTGATATCCTTACTCCCTTGCTCCCCTTAGAAAAATTAGAGTTAAATCACTCTTTGCATCCTGACTGACACAATCTACTTGCTCACTTATGCTCTTGAAAAATAATGCCTAGAAAAACTGGCTAAGTTCAGAATCTCCCTTTCATTTCCAAACCTATAAAGAACTTTGAAATCACACTAAAAACATGTTAACTTGGACAAGAACAATTTCCACCTAAATCATCAGACTAACCATCACAGCATCCCTAAGAAATTCTGGAACACTATAAATAAGATCCTCTATCCTGGTAAACCCTCTATACCCAACCCTTGTCTTAACAACATTCCCCTTGAAACTGTCACTATATTGAACTCCTACTTTATTGACTCCAGTAAATTAACTCAGAACTGTAACTCTTCTAACCTCTCTGATGACCCCCCCTCCCTCCAGACAGAAAATCACCTTCTCACTTACACCTGTTCCTACTAGTTATATAAAAACCTCACCTTAGCAAATTAAAGTCATGCTCTCCCTCTACAGATAATCTTTCTCCCCTCTTGTTTAAGCTTGCTGCTAACTCAACTGCATATCCTATCTCCGTTCTTATTAATTGAGCTATAAGTGACTCTACAGTTCCCACAATCTGGAAACAATTTTACACTGTTGCAATCCATAAGAAAAGTCACTCCACTGAACGCTCAAACTATCAGCCTAGAACTATTCTGTCCCGCATTTATAAAATACTAGAAAAATGTGTACACAAGCAGCTCATAGACTATCATCTTCAATAAAATTTACTCATTAATACCCAACAAAACTTCTGTCCTAATCACAGCACAACTACAGCTCTTATTTCCTTCACACAAACTATATCTCAAGCCAGAGATAATAACAAACTTGTTTCCTCTCTATTTTTAGATCTCTCTAAAGCTTTTGACACAGTTTCTCACCTCAAGCTCCTTTCAAAATTGTCTGCTCTTAGTCTCTCTAATCCTATCTCCTGGTTCTCTAGCTATCTCACTCATAGACAGCAGTCATAAAATGGATTTTCTTTCCTCTCTTCTTCTCTCCATTAAGACAAGTGCTCTCCAAGGATCCATTCAGAGTCCTTTACTTTTTAACATCTTTACTAACTGCCTCTACACCTCCTGCTCTAATTCTTCTCTTATACAATATGCTGATGATTCCACAATCATATCCATTTCTGATAATATCTCTGACCTCCACAGATTAACTCAAAATTCTTTCAACTCTGCTGAAACTTGGCTTACTGATAATCAACTCATTCTCAATCCCAAAAAGCTAATTTCCCTTATTCCTCCCAAAATCCTTGACTCATCTTAAACCTACATTCTTTATCTCGTCTCTTAACAGTACTGTCGATAATGTTGAATCACATACTAAGCTCCTGCGTGCAATTATTGATGATCAACTCAAGTCGGACCTACACATCCATCACTGCATAAAAAAGACACACAAAAACTTTGTTTGCTTTATAGAAATACAAAAAAATCCTTTCCACATATTCAAGACTCTCCCTAACCTATGCTTTTCTTCTTCCTTGTCTTTTATATGGCACACAAATCTTAACTAACATAAAATTCTCTCTAAACGCCAAGCTAGAACTCACTTACAACAAAGTAGCTATGCTCCCTAGTAAAGCCAGTGCCACTGGGGAACTTAACTATAATGATTCCCTGGTAGCTGGTGGCTCTCCCACCTTTATCCCCACAGAGATGCCAGTGCTGTTATGGTAATTTTCCCTGGTGTTTAGTAACTGCTGTTGCCCAGAGCTCAGTTGTGATGCCGTTGTCATTAAGGCACATAAGTATAATGTTTCCAGGTGTCCAATAATTCCCACTCCACCCTATCCCCATACTAATGTAGGTGCTGTTAAGGCACATAAGTAATATGTATCCTTGCTGCCTAGTGGCTCCCCCCACCCTAATTTCCATACCATAGTCATGGTAGGTAGTTGAGCACAGCCTTTTGTTGTGTTCACTATAAGATGGTAGGGCCAGCAAGGCTGACCTACATGGATGAGCATTTTCTTGATGTATATATGAGATTTGCAAATCCTGAGTTCCTATTGTTTGGGAAAATTCAAAGTTAAAAGAGTTTAAAAGACAACTGCAGGAGATTTTGATGTGTTTGGCAAGGTAGGTAACTTCTAGCAGCAGAAGTGTACTTATTTGTGTGGTCTTATAGGCAGACTTGGGAAAGGGGCGAAATTGTTTTAATTCTGTTGTTGACCAAAAAGGCTACAACTTGGAGACAGATGTCCAGGACCTCCCAATCTTTGAAAGACTTACCAATATTGCTGTCTGAAATTTATTATTTTGCATCCATTCTTGTTACAAAGCACAGTAGATGGCACATGAGCAGCATAAATAAATAAATAAATATGCACTGGATGATGGTTTTGGATTTGAATGGGAAAAATTGCACAAAGTGAAAAACAACGGAGCCACAGATAATGAGGAGTGGTGCAATACCTTTTGGAGGGTTTTTGAATTCTTTCAGTACTGGAGATAATCATCACCTTAATTTAAGAAGCTTAGGACTAAATTTTGTTTTATATTTCACTAATTAATGAAGCTAACTGCTTGATAGTGCATGCCAGTTATTTACAGACTGCTTATATTCTGAAATTTTATTTATTAGATTATGTATGTTATTTTTTTTTTAGTTTTTCCAATACCGTATTTGAAAAATTTGAAAAATTACACAGACACACACACACACACACACACACACACACACACACACACACACACACACACACACACACACGTGTGTGTGCATATATATACATATATATATATATATATATATATATATATATATATATATATATATATATATATATATATTCTTATACTGTATAGCTGGGGTGGTGCTGCAGTAGCGCTGTCGCCTCACAGTAAGACGATGTCCGATTCGATTCTCAGCTAGAGCGTCTTCTGCATGAAGACATGCGCAAATGGGCGTACCTTTGTTGAAGGTTGTGCATCAGGGATGGTAAGTCGGCATGTAAAAATCAACTACCAATCATTAGCGGACTGGAGTTACGCTGTGGTGACCCCTAACCAGGAAAAGCTGAAAGACACAACAACTGTATAGCTGGGGTGTTTGTTATATTGTTATGCTGCAATTTTGATGCAAAACAAATGTTAAAAATTTTATTTCTGGGGAGCTGAGAGCACATGTAACTTCATGCCAGAAATCCAATTATCAGCTGTGTGGAAAAGTAACAGTTCATGGAACTGAAGTCTTGGTCTAGTAATGTCCGATAATTGTTCATAAAACTGAAGATGATCTATTCATGTCCTAAAATTGTTCATGAAATTGAAGACGTGCTATATTCATGTCCCAATATTTTTCCCAAAGTGGTATTTTAGAAATTGATGAAAATCTTTTCAATTCAGTTATCTCGTGCTGTCATATTTTCCTGGGTAAGCCAAGGCCCTTTTTTCTGTTCTATCCCATCTAGAAGAAATGTCTTTTTCCCTCTGGACCTTTTCACTTTCTTCACCTGGAAGAAAAGAAAACAAAACAAGCTTACAGAGACAATGCATAAATATGATCTAGTACAGCTGTAAGCATGTCAAGTATAACTATACAGAAAATGAAATACCACTTTGTCATGTAAAATCAGCAGGTAAAACAATAGCTGTTGAAATAATCATAGTATACTGTAGCCTATATGAATGTTCCCTGTCTACAACTCTTACTTTTCTACCTGGTCTTTCTGCCAACTAATTCTACCAGTCTAATTATAGGTATGAAAACTGCTCATTCCATATTTCTGTATTTATGTACTCCATTCCCTGAACTTCCAAATTCTCATACTTTCTTTTTTCTTAGTTTGCCTCCTTTGCCTTTTTGTACTGTTATATTTCTCAATTGTATTGCATCTTTTCTCTATAAAAGCAAAATACCAGCCCTAATATACCCACTGACACTAAGGGGCACAGTGACCGGTGCCTTAAGACTCAGTCAGTGCTGATTTCTGTCTATTAGACAAGTCCAGACAGAAGTGCTTTAAGAACCCAGCTTAGTCATAATACAATAAACTGCAGGGGTAAAGGTCTCTCTTCAATTTTCCCAGGCTATACCATGTCTAAATTGCACCACGTGGTAAACTGTTACCCTTCAGAGTAACTGACAAGGTCAAATGGTATTCTTTAGTAACAGCAAATTATCTGCTGACACTTCTATCATGTAAATCCAACCGCTTTTAGGATCATTATAGAATATTCATTATGGATGGCAATGATACATTTTTACACTTATTATTTCTCAACTTCTGAATGGAAAAATCCTTTAACATAGTGCATCCAATAAATACATACCTGTTTATTTTTAATAGTTATAGTGTGCTGTGTAATTTTTAATATGGATCATTTTTATTACTTTAAAAATCTATGAAAGTATAAAAGAAAATTATTTTATATGTCATTACCTTTGACTTGAAATGTGTTTCTTTCTCTACTAATTAGTTTACTGACTGAAGGCAGTTGCTTCCATGCCAGTTCTATTACTTTAGGAATTAGTTATGGCTGTATTTCAGATTGTTATGGTTGTATATTCATATGGACATTTTGGTCATGTGTATTATGCATGATGTTTAGTGGTCATTTCCCAGTTAATATCATATGGTCTGTTGCTCTACACTGAATTTTGTAACTTATTTACCTTAGAACATTTTTTGCATCTAAATGTACAACAGGTTTATTTATTTTAGGTTCCTTGATTCTGCAACATCTTTAGTACAGCCAACCATTTTATTTATTTTCCTAAATATGTGCATATGAAGAAAAATACCACAAAACTTGAAAGAAATCAGCCCACTTACTGATTTAAGAGAGTGAGGTCTCATACTTTCATGATAAAAGTAAAAGCCCTGATTAACAGGGGAAATGCACCTCTACCTTTAAAATACATACTGTATAGTAGACACAGTAACATCATCCTCATCCTACTTTGTTATGAGTATATATATCAATGCAGAAAATGTAATATTTCATTCACACATTATGACAGCCTCCTCTCCATACACTGGTATGCATTATCAGTCTATTAAAAATATCTTGTTTCATTTAGGTATTAAAACAGCCTCCTCACCTTATGTTGATAAGTTTTTTTTTCTCAAAAATTTTTTTATTAATTATATGAATAGCAAGGCAATTAAAAGATTATACATAACAAGAAGGCATAAATGAACATATAACAATTCATCTAGTGATAACAACCTTCATGAGATTTTGATAAGTTATTTAGAAATAAAACATACACCATATGTACACTATATACAAGTTAGGCAACCTGAGAGAGAAAAAAAAAAAAAAATTAACATTAACTATTTAATATGTTTAGAACCTTTTCTAACACAACCTTTCTAATAGCTTTTTTTTTGGACTTCCACCTAAGTATCTTTGAGCATCAATAAATTTAAAATCCATTTTCTGGAAAGTAACCCATTTTAATTTAGAACGATCAATCCAATTTTGTATTATATAAAGTTTTAGTAATGAGCAAATAAAAATGATAACATGAATATCAACTTTTGAAAGATGAATCAATGGAATATGTAGAATAGCAAATTCCCACATCAACGTGGATTTTTGATATCCCATTTTCTGCAGTCTGACTTTCAAAGATGTCCACAATCTGTGAGAAAAATGACAATACCATAGAATATGAAGGAGGTCTGCTTGGGGATGAGAACAGCATGAACATGAAGGGGACTTATTTGGGTGAAATTTGTTTAATTTGATTGGGGTAAAGTAGGCATCATTATTAATCATTAATTGTGTGTATGCTAATTTTTTAAAAGGGATAAATTCCTTAGTGTGTCTAATATCCAGGACTTTCTGAGATTCTGACAATTGGGAATTATAATTCAACCAAACATTAGATAAAAGACAGTTGTGGTCCATCATTAAAGAATTAATTAATTTATATGAGTTTGAGAGCATTTTATCAGATGATGAAAGTATTTTGATAATCGTGTTAAGGTTTTTCAATTGTGAGTCTATGGGGACCAGAGATACAAATTTGTTTTTAATTATTGCTCTTAGTTGTGTAAGAATTGGTGAGTAATTCCAGTTTACTTTCAATAACTTACGCCAGTCAGATAAAGGCAAGTCAAGATATTTCAAAACATCTTTTAGATTTTTAATTAAAGGATAGTTTGTTAAGTTCAAAAGTTTATTGTCCAATAATATATTTGGGTTTAGATGAATTGGCTGAACATGGTGCGAGATCTTTTCTAGTTTACACATTTTGAGTAAGGTTTGGAAATCTCTAATCTTTTGTTTAAATACTGTAGATATATTTTTAATAAATAAACTATCCAGAGAGATAAAGGGAATAGCTTCAGGATTTAAATTATTAGAAATGACATAATTATACCATAATTTTATCCATAAAGAGTGATTTGGATAAGAAGTGTTATTGAATTTAGAGATAGTAAGAAGTTTATTGGATGAGACAATCAAATAATAGAGATAAAGATTAGGTAAACCCAAACCTCCCTTGTCCTTCGAAAATGCCAATCTAGAATAGGAAATTCTAACAGATTTAGGGAACCATATGAATTTTGTCAAAGCTTTATTTACAGACTCAAAAAAATTTTGAAATTATCTGATCAGATGATGAGAATTGGTAAAGAAATTTAGGCAGAATATTCATTTTAATAATGGCCACCCTTGAAAGAAATGAAAGGTTTAGATGCTTCCATCTGTCCATATCAGACAATATAGAGTTCCATAATTTATTAATATTATTTTGAAAGGAAGATTTATTATTGTGTTCTAAATTGATTCCTAAATATTTTATATTATAAGTAAACTGAAAATGATCGTCTGGAAACAAAAAAAGATTTGTGTGCTAAATGATTTAAGGGAAAAATATGAGTTTTTGTAGAATTTAAAAGATAGTTGGAAACCAAAGAAAAATAATCAATAGAATTCATTATTTTTCGGTAATCAGATAATGGAGTTTGAAAGTAGATTACTAAATCATCCATAAAAGCAGAGAAATGAATATTAGTATTAAGAATTCTAGGGATGTTATGAAAAGTATTTTGAGTAATAAACAATAGCAAAGGTTCTAAGTAAATATTGAAAAGAAAAGGGGACAATGGACAACCCTGTCTTGTTCCTTTAGTGATCTTTATCGGAGCAGAAAATTGACCATTAATGTATAGTCTAGTAAACATATTCTTGTATAAAACTTTTAAAAAAATTATAAAGAATAAGGGAATATTAAAACATAACATAGTTTAAAATAGAAAGTTCCAACATACTCTGTCAAAGGCATTTGATGCATCTATAATCAAAGCATATATAGGGTTTGGATTTTTCTTAATGAGATGAAGTATAGTCTCTAAAGATAGAGTATTATCCCAAGCATGTCTCTGAGACATAAAACCTGATTGATCTGACGAGATAATTGAGGGTAAAATCCGTTTCAATCTGTTAGCCAGAATAGATGACAGAATCTTAATATCCACGTTAATTAAAGAAATGGGTCTATAATTTACTGGGTCAGATTTATCTTTATTATTTTTAGAATTAGAATGGTTTTGGATGTGTTCCAATGAATATCTGAGATATCATTAACTCTTATATGATTGTAAACTTTAAATAGAAAGGGAAGAACTACCAATTTGAAAGTTTTGAAAAATTCTGGAGTAAAACCATCAGGTCCCAGAGATTTATCCAATTTAAGATTATCTATTGAATCCGAGATTTCTTGTACCGATATAGGGGTAGAAAGTAGTTTTTGCTGATTATCATTAAGTTTAGGGAACTGCAAAGAATCTAAAAAGAGTTTTGAGTGATTATCTTTAACAGAATTAGAAGAACCTGAATATAACTCAGTGTAAAGAGAGGTGAAAAGTTGAATAATCTCTTCATCAGTATTATATAATCTGTTATTATAAGATAAAGATGTAATATTTGGATTTCTGAAGTTAACTTTAATAATTCTTGCTAACAATTTAGATGGAACCTGGGCCCACTCTGAATATGAAGCAAGTAGCTTTTATTCAGCTAAGGAGAGGTTATTTTGGTGAAGCAGAATTAAATCTTTCTGACAATCAAAAATTTGTTTTTCTAAAGTAGCATCATAGTTCAGACTAAGATGATTTTCCAACGAAGAAATTTTTGATTTTAAGAATTCCTCTTTCTTAAAGTATTGTTTTTTGAAAAAAGCAGCTTTACTAATAAATAAACCTCTTAATCTTGCTTTACATGCAGCCCATTGTATGTCATAAGGAATGTCTGATGATTCAAGACTATTCACCATTTCATTTAGGATTTCTGAAGCTTGTTTGCAAATATCTTCATTTGACAATAAGTTATTATTTAAGGTCCACTTATTAAACATAGTTTTATTTTTGATATTGGGTTTTATGTTCAATTTTAGTGAAATTCTTGAGTGATCCGAAAAGAATCTGGGTTCTGTAGTAAAGTCCACAATATATTTTGAAATATAATCTGAAATTAGAAAGAAGTCTAATCTGGACCACGAATGATAGCACTTAGAATAATAAGTATATATATCATTCTTGTTTATATTTTTAACAGTCTTGGAGGGATCTATTAAATTATATTCTGTCATCAAATCATTTATAGCCAGAGTAGATTGAAGATTATAGGTGACAGTGGAGCGGGAACGATCAATTACAGGGTTTATAACTGCATTCCAGTCACCACCCACTATAATATGATGATCCTTATAGGATGCAAGAATATTGTACATTTTTAAAATGAACAAATGTTGTGAATTACATGGGCCATATAGATTTAAAATTAATAAGGGTTTGTCCAAACCAGCAATAGAAGCGGTAAATAAGCACCACCTCCGCTCATCATCAAATTTCTCATCAATAATATTCCCAATTAATTTTTGTTTAATGATTATAGCTACACCTCTGGAGTTAGATGAGTCACCTGAAGCTATAATCTTTTTGATCCATTTTTTTTTAACTCTTTATTCCAATCAATACGTGAAATATGGGTCTCTTGAATAAAACAAATGTTAGCCTGTGATTTAAAGATCATATGAAATAATAGTGACTTTTTCGCTTTATCTTGAATGCCTCTAACATTCCAAGAATCTAAAATTATGTCAACAGGCATATTCTACAAGTATAATCATTATTGATGCTATAAAAGTGAACTCAAGGTGCAAATCCAACACAACATTAAAAAGAAGAAGAAAAAATAAAAGAAAAACAGTCTTTAAGTATTCAAGCAAGTCATCAAATAACATTTGTTGAAAAAAAAAAGAAAAAAGTTTTTTAAAGAACCATGAAATGTATAATAATAACCTTTATCCTAACCCTAGTGCCTACCCACCAATCCCCTGTGATAAAGGAAGAGCAGAAGAACATGAAAAAACATTGTAATTATAGATAATAATAACCTCAAGTTAGAATACAAATTACTCAAAGGAAGCCTAACATAACATAAAGTCCGAGTAATACTACTAAAAATATATACAAAATTAACTAATTTCAAGACGTCCAACATGCTTAATCCCTACTTCTAATACTAATCTAAAGCTCCTATCCTTAAATTGAAATTTATAGTGATTAAATGTATTTCCTCAAGTATTTCAAGAGAAAGAGAAACAAGTAAATAATAAATAAATCACACTCTGCTTAACTAGAACACTCTATCATAAGAAGTAATACAATTAAAACTGAAAGATATGTAAGATAACATATATAAGTATAACAAAACCAACTGGTAACATTATAATATAAGTAAATAAGCATAGCATTACTGAACTAAAGATAATAGTCATGCACTATCTACTGAACCTTCTTTAGTACTTTAGTGATAATTTCATTAATCAACATGACCATTAGTATGATAAAAGCACTAATACCTGTAGAATGAGTATTTAGTTATAGTTCAAATAAAGCAAAAACAACTACCAAGCAACCATATCTCAAAATGAAAAACAATTCAGTCTGGAGATGCATCTATTAACTAGATAATAATAGTACAGGAACTATTCAAAATGAAATATTATAAGCTGTAAGGTTTTAACACTAGTTAATATACATGAATAAAGTATAATTATATTATTAAATAGTAACTTAAACAGCATCATATATATTGGACTGAATGTACAACAATGTGCATACATATAATTTTAAATCTACTTTTTGAATATTTTACTAATGACTCTGTTAGGTTATGTAGCCATACTATTCTTCTAAGCTATAGATGTAACATAGCAAAACAGCATGAAAAGACAAGGCTTTTAAAGTAAACATTTTGAACATCTAATTAAAACAGAAACAAGCAAGCTAAATGCAGTAAATCTAAGGGCTTAAATATATACATGTAGATTCAGCTAATCATATTAAAGATAGTTATTTCAAACCTTTCAAATAAGTAAAGGCTTTCTTAAACATAAACTACTAATCATAAATATCACATCCAGCCTCTGAGAAGAGAGAGAGCAGAGAATAGAAAGAACATGAAACTTTCATATGAACAGGTATACTTTGTAACATTTGTCAAATTAAACACTTCAGTATAATATAAAATATTGTATGAAAAAATATTCTGAATAGGAAAATATGTTCATTTCTTTACACATCCTTTAGAATTTTAATATATAAAACTAACCTGTTCATTTGTTTCCAGAAACATTTTCACTCTGCTTTATGAAAGTAGCAGCTTGCTTTGAAGTCATGCAGACACACTAAAAGTCACTGAATATATTATGTGACATGAATCTGTTTAAATTTAAAAAGCGACCTTCATTTATGAAGAGAAAACACTTTAAATAATAGCCAGATCTATTAAAAAGTTAGTGCTATTGAATACTTGTTGAAAACAAGCAGACTTGTGTATTTGAAACTGTCCTTCTTTCCTCACAAATGATGACATCACCATCCATCTCAGAGAGACTGTAGTGTGCATGTTCATGCAGAGCATCAGCTGGAACTCTGAGGGGAAGATTTTCTTGCTAGAATGTTGAGATGGAATGTTTTTCCCTCCAAAAATCATTTAGCTTACACAGAAGGCTGTAACTCCAAAGCTTGTAGTAAAATTAACATATTATCTATTTACACAGCAAGCATATGTGAGAGAAAGAGAAAAAGTAAATACAGGAATTTAAATGCTTCTATTAATCCACACAAATCTAACAAGCATATATCCTGTCACTGCACACTGTCACACCAAATCCATCATGTGTAAATTACATGACAAGTTCTTAAGGTAATATAATTATGTCACACCAGAATTACAAATCATGTAACACAAATACTGTCAGATTAAAGAAAAGAAAAGATCAAACCTTATTGTAGTTCTTTAACAGTAGAATATTAAGATACAGTGTCAGTAAGCTTTTTAAATGTTTTAAGAAAAATGTCTTTTGCATCTTTAGGATCTGAACATACAAATCTTTTGTCATTAGCTGTGAAAGACAAGGTATTAGGATATGCCATTAGAAATCTAATCCCTCTTTTTATCAAGTCAGCACAATAGGGGGCTAGTTTTTGTCTATTTAATTTGATCTGTGCAGGAAGATCTTGGGAAAATGATAGTTTGTGAGACTTCCATATGAATTGTTTCTTTGTTTTAGCAGTTTCTAGGATCTGGAAAGTGTCTTGAAAGTTTAGTAACTTAGTATAAATTAACCTTGGTGTGGAAGAATCTTGCTTTGTATGCAGTGCTCTGTGTGCTCTCTCTACAATTATAGATTTTGAAGAAGCTTCACAATTTAACAGTGTTTCAAAGATATTTTTAGTCACAGATAACAAGTTTTTATTGTCATAAGATTCAGGTAAACCACGAATAATGATGTTATTTCTTCGACTCCTGGCCTCCAGATCCAATATTTTAGCTTGTAAATCTGAAACAGTTTTATCTCTAGATTTAAAGTCACTTTCCAATAAGTCTGTTTTAACCTCCAAAGCTAAGATTTTATTTTCAATAGTAACAATACTATCGTTTATTTGCTTTAAAGATTTACTAAAGTCTGCAAACTGTTCTGAAAAGTTTTGTATAGCACTTTGGATTGGTTTTAATGCTATTTTTAGTTCTTCTAAAAGGAAATTTGAGCCATTTAAATCTTTATTACTTACATTAAAAGTTTCTGTAGGTTGTCTAGATGATTTCAGTCTTTTGAACCTGAATCTTTTCAGGAGAGAGCATTGAAGTATATTTGGCCTTTGTAGGCTGAGTCTCCATGGAGTCAGATTTTGTAGCCATGCCCAGAAATGGAATGCAGTTAACAGGATACCAGGAACCAGGAACAGACTGGAGCAGTAGGAGTCCCAGCAGCAGAGAGACCAAGAATGTTCTGAGGTAAAATAAATCCCAGGATAATAATTCCAGAAGAAAAAATAATCCAAATGCGTAGAAAAAGATTTATAAAATCTTTTAGTATAAAAATTTGAGGAAAAAGGTTGATGTAAAGTTGTAAAAAAAAAACAAAAGTTAAATAGCTGTGAGGAGCTCAGAGAGTAAGGACTAGACTAGTCGGCGGCCATCTTGGAATCCTTATGTTGATAAGTTATATGTGTCTATGCAGAATATATCACATTTCACTCAGATATTACAACAGTTTCCTCACTTTACATAGATATGCTATATCCATCTATGCAAAAATATCACTTTTTATTTGGATATTAAAACAGCCTCCACATCTTACATAGATATGCTATGTCTGTCTGTGCAAAAAATGTCACATTTCTTTCAGGCATTACAACAGCATCCTTTCCTTACACTGGTATGCACTATTTGTCTATTCAGAAAATATCACATTTCATTTGGGTATTAAAATAACTTCCTCACCTTATGTTGATATGCTATATCTGTCTATGCAGAATATATCACATTTCATTTGGATATTACAACAGCTTCCTTGTCTTACATAGATATGCTATATCCATCTATGTGGAAAATATCATACTTCATTCTGGTATTAGAGAAATCTCCTCACCTTAGGTTGATCTGCCTCACCTCCCCATGTATAAAATACTACATTTTATTAATCCTATGCTAATATTCATGCTACTGGCACTACAGAGGCATACAGTTACATTTCATGGATTATTATACATACTGATTGATGCCTATGAAGCCAAGATTAAGATATGTGGTATTACTAATTAAATATTAATGCTTGCATGATACCAAGGCCATTGAATGATGGACCCAGTCAACAGGAAAGAGGCATTTTGCCATAAGTCATTTCAGAAGAACTCAAATGTTAACAAAAGTATTTCTGGAAAGTTCTGGGAGAACCGATAATTGTAGATGACCACTGAGTCATCATAAGAGTGGTGACATTTACTACTGGCAAAATGTTATGCAGTAATTTACATAATTTGCAAACAACAGAGCTCAGAGAACTTAGTACTCCAATAGTGCTGCAGAACAATCCTTTGCTTATGAGCATTGTCCGGCATTCATGAAGACAAGAAATGCAATGGAAGTGCTATGATCCTCATGAAAGCTATGTAATTCTGGAATGAGAACAAAGTTCTCGAGAAGGTACCATATGATTTCAGGAGTAGCAGCTTTCTCAAGACAGTTGCTTACCACCAGAAGGAACAGGCAGATGGGCTACACTATGCGAATGGTTAAAAGTTACTGTCTTACCAGTCTGATCTACCACAAGAGCTTTAATCTCACTATGATCCACTACTATGATGAGTACTTCAAACTGTACTTTGTTTATGAGTTCCTCTGGGCCATGGAAAAATGTTGCACAGGAGGATGAATGGAAGAAACAAACATGCTGCTCCTGGATGTGACTTGATGGATACTACTGTCTGTCAATCAACGTTGTGTCATTAACTCCAAAGAAGAGAGAACCTTTTGTGGACACTCCCCAGAACAAGACCACCAAAATAGCATAATACAAAATTAACACAGCAAACTGGATATCATTTGCCACCTGCCACTTTGTTTGCCGAATGTTAACGGGTGTGATGTATAGAAATCATCTAGACACCTGAAATGCCCAGCTCTGTTTTTCCACTACATCTACTGTGCCATAACTTTACATACAATGGCCTACATAGAGCTCCCACTTTGCAGCTGCTTGGGCAGTCAACAGAGGGTTACCAAGGTAACTTCACTGATGACAGGAGAAGAAGGTGGTATGCCAGCTGCCTGAAGTTCTCTCACTATTCCTACCTCTTCATCCTTGGAACATCACCAACTAAGTAGATCAGCACACAGATCTCACCACTGACTGCTAACATGTTATTTTAAAATACTCCTAAGATTATATTAACTTGAGTATTGTTACTGTCTTCCTTCTCCATACTGTCATAAAATAATACTCAAATACAGGTGGACACCGGTACAAAACTCTTAGGTGTTACTATTGATGATAGACTAACCTTTGATTTACACGTCAATAATTGTATCCGAAAAACACATCTCAAGCCAGGTCTCCTCTATAGAAACAAAAAATATCTTACCAAAACAGTAAAACTAAACCTTTCAAATGCCTACCTCTTACCCACTTTACTTTATGCTCCCAAATTCTCACCAGCCTCAACACTGGACTACTAAACAAGTTAGAAACAACTTATAACAGGATTGCCAGATTTGCTGCCCAAAAGTCTTACACGTCCCATCACTGTCTCTCACTAAAAGAACTAAATTGGCTAGAATTACCTAACCTGCTTTGGTATAATCAGTTTCAGATTATTCATTCCATTCTCTACAAACCCTATTTCTGTCCAGCTATCTCATCTCTAACCTCTCATTACCTACCCACTAGATTACTCCGCAGTTCTGAAAGGCCTACTAAAAATCTACAAACCAATGACCAAAATGGGTCATCTAGTCTATAGCTTTAACCCTTCCAAGGCCTGGAATAGCCTACCACTAGATATAAGATCCCTTGAACATCTCAATCATTTCAAAACCGCTACAAAAAATACCTTCATGAAAAATGGACTTGCTAATGTAATTATCCCCCTTAAACACTCCCTTATAACCTTCTACTTCTCTTCTCTCTCTTCCTTCCCTTCAATAAACAAACTTACTACTTTATCTTCTCCTCTTGGTACATCACTGTACAAATATAACTAGTAAGACATTCCAGCTATGTAACTATTGCACTATTATGTATATAATATGTAATTATGAATGTATCCCTCTGATGAATGTATTTCTATGTATTTCATTTGCCACAGTTTAATGTATGACACTGTAATGCAATAATGTGTGGTACTGATGAATGTAATGTGTGGCACTGTAATGCAATAATCTGTGGTATTGATGAATGTATTTCTATATGTATTTAATATGTAAAATTTCTATTTTCTGTTGGAGGATTTCTCCTCAGGCCTCCACTGAAAATGGGCATTTGTAGCCCAGTCGGACAAACCCGGTCAACAAATATAAAATAAATAAATAAATAAAATATGTATTATTAATGTACTGCTAAGTAATTGATTGGTAACCCTGTATTTCATTATATAATGGGCATTATTGTACAGAGTTGCTCCCCCAGGACTCCATCAAAAAGGGTCTTTGTTGCTCAGCTGCACTATCCTGATTAATGAATGGAAATAAATAAATAAATAAGTAAATAACATTACAAAAAAGAACAGATTTTGAGTCTGTTAACATTTACTCAGTTGTATGCTGCCATTAACACAGAAGAGCCCTGTATAGATATTCCTGCTCTACGGAATAATAGTAATATACTACATAATCAAGATTCTCTTATCTTACAATGGCATTGGAGTGCATGGTATGAGCATATTACTTTACATAAAAAAGGGGGCATAAAAAGATTCACTGGCTACTTTTGTTATCCGTCTGCATTTGGCCTTTACTGGGATGTCGAACTTTGGAACCAAACATTCCAAAATCATGCTATTGTCGAGGCTCTCCAGCTGACTTCTATTCTATTCTTCCCAGGTGCTTCCAGCTCTTCTTTAATACTGCTCTCAAGATGTTCATATTTCCTTTTCTTTATAGGCAATATAAGGATAGAGTTCAAGGCAGTGTCTGTGTTTGTTTCCGTTAATAGTGTATGTTTGGTGCTGTCTGGAACATCTAAATCTTGAACAGAACATTCCAAAATTGCATTTTTATCTGGGCTGTCCAGGTGACTTGTCATATTCTTGGCTGCTTCCAACTCTTCTTTTTGTCTGCTGTGGTAATACTCATATTTCCTTTTCTTTATAGGAAGACAGTTTTGGGCAATGCTTCTGTTTGTTTCAGTTATGATTGTGTGTTTGATCTTCTCTGGAACATCCGACCCTGGAACAGAACACTTCAGTACCTTGCTTTTATCTACGCAATCTAGGTGACTTGTTTTCTCAGTTGATTCCAACTCTTGTTTCATCCAGTACTCATAATATTTATATTTTCTTTTCTTTATAGGAAGGGAGTTTGGAGCAAAGTCACTGTTTGTTAATGCTACCACTACATGACTAGTCTTCACTGGGGCATCTAGCTGTAGAACAGAACATTCCAAAGTCAGTTCTTTATCTAAGCTCTCTAGGTGACTTCTATTCTTCCCAGGTGCTTCCAACTCTTCCTTCATCCTGCACTCATGAAGTTCATATTTTCTTTTCTTTATGGGAATGGAGTTCATATTAGTGCCTGAGCTCATTTGGCATCTGGTCTTCATCAGGACATCTGACTTTCGAGTAGAACATTTCAAAGTTATGCTCTTATGCAGTCTCTCCAAGAGGCACACTGTCTCACAAGGTGCTTTCAACTCTTTTTTTAATCCTGGACTGTTGATATTTGGTTTTCTTTATGGTAGTGGAGCTCACTGTGGTCCCTGTGTTTACTGCTACCTGAGAGTTTTTCCAAACAGAATGACTGATGAGGAGAAATAAGAAGTTGCATTAAAAGAAAATCACACTTTCACCATGTACATTAATGCATTACACAGTCAGCACACCAGAAAGAACAGATTATGCATGGGCAACTGATGAATTAATATGAGAAACAAGAAAAACAACAGTGATTTGTCAGTATTAACTGTATAAAGCAAAATAAAGATGTAAACTACAGTAGCAGGCTAGTGCTGCAAATGAATACACATATTAAAAGCTGCAGCAACAAGTTCTCTTACTGCCTTTCAAAATAACCTGCAGTGTAATAGGAACAATAACTTACATTAAGTAGAAACAGGCAATTTATAATCAAATAGAAGGAAAAGGGTAAAAACTGAACTTTCTTATAAAATACTTTATATATATCCTTAGATCAACCATATGCTCCTGTTCTGGTGCATCATTTTCGCACTGTTAATTGTCAGGTGCCAGAATGTGTGTGTGTGTGTGTGTGTGTGTGTGTGTGTGTGTGTGTGTGTGTGTGTGTGTGTGTGTGTGTGTGTGTGTAGCTATCACTAGAACAACACACACTATAAAACTATTAACCTACACTACACCATAACTATAACAGCAAACTCTAAAAGCACACTCTATAAATCCTACTTTGAATTAACTAGTGGTGAAGCAGGAGAAAAAGGGGATGGGCAGTTCAGGGAAAAATAAAAAGCACCTAATTGCTTTTATAAAAACTATCGGGTACAGGGAGGTGACAAAAAAGTAAAGAAAAACAAATTCTAAGAATAGTAAGACTTTGAAACTCTGAAAGCGTTTAGTAATAAACTCTTACGAGCCTGAGACCAAATCTGACATCTTTATACAATGGCAGCAAACAAGATCTGGGAAGTTAGGGACAGTATAGGGCATTGTGGGTAGAAGGAGGAGCTCCAGACCAGGATCCAAGTCTGAAAGAATGCAGCCAAGTCAGATCCGAGAGTCAGATCCATAACCCATCAGCGAGGAAGAATGAAAAGGACAACATCAGATCGTTAAAGTTTCACTAGGCCAATCACTAAACAATATTTAAGTGGAAGAACACTGATTCATAATAAAGTGAGGAACATGCCTGCTATCTCTATATAAGAGCTCTCTGTATAAGAGCTAAAATTTCAGAGCTGGCATCTGAATATATTAAATTTGCAAAAACAAAGGTACTATGTCAAACCCAGAGCTGTTGGACATGCTCCCTTAAAGAAATCCCAATCCCTCCGAGCTACACGCTCTAGGGACCTAAACCTTGTCACCACAATAAACAGAACATGCTGGAGGGATAGATTCCTGTCCCAGAGACTTCCCATACTATGGAACAGACTACCTATCTATGTCGAACAGAGCTTCTCATTAGCACTCGTCAAGACAAATCTTGATGATTGGATGGGAAATAGGAAATTCATCCCAGGGATCACTTCTGTGGCTCTACTCGACAGGGGCACAGGAAAATAATTTTCTTCAGTGGCGAAAGCCAGGGTACATTTTTTGGCTAGGCTTATATAGGCCCTAGGGCCAATAGCCTAGTACCTACCTATGAACCTATAAACCTATGTATCAAGACCCATATGCCGTCTCCAGATTATATTTGCCTCTCATAATAAAAGCTTCTGAAATTTTTCAAAACTAACATGTAATATCCTAAGCTTTTATAATCACAATAATTTTGAAATTATTTTTGGTTATAATTAATTCAAGTTTATATCTCTTCTTGCTTGAGCTATGTGGAGTAGCATAATAAACTGTTTAGTTGTGATCACATCTAGAGTGTCTAGGACCTGACTCAACCTTCTTTACTTGCTTTTCGGTACTTACGTATTATCGCAACTACATAATAACGGTTGCTTCCCGATGTTTACATCTAAATGTTAATGGTGTCACAGTGTCAGACAATGGGTTTCCTTGCACAATGAAGGTTGTTTTGGGCAGGGTTATCATTAAAAAATGATAAAGTTAATGTTGCTGTTTCGGTATGCACTTTGCCTCCAGCATGTCATGTAGTTGGCAGTAAAGTGCATACATGCTTCAACTGTCAGGGCTGCTGTCTTACAGTCTGCAATTGCTAACCACTTTCCCCCATACAGAAAGGCACAGCCACAGGAATAATGGTTTTACTTCACTTTTTTTTTTAACAATTTGTTAACATATGTTCAGGTCCAAATTAAAAACCTGCCACATTCTACAAATGACAAGAAGAAGTGCTTCATCAGCCAGTAACAAGTTTTCTTTACCGTTCTTACTATGTGTAATCAGGAACCCACAGTTGCCTATCAACATCATCAACCCTGACTTTTTACAAGCATTACTATCCCTGATCTTTCACATCGCAATGGTTATTGTGCATACAGTATGTTTACATTTTTTTTAAAGAAAGTATTACTTTCCAAAAAACCTCCTTCCTGTGTGTGTATGATGGTTCACATTTTCCATTCATCAATAAGAGAGCATGGATAGCAATTCAAGCGTGCGTCTGTAATGCACGGCAATCCGGAAGAGGAATTTGGAAAGTTTTGCTGTCCCTGAAGGTAGTCCACAGGTTTTTTTACCAGCAATAAGGAGACTGAACAACATTTTACAGTGTTTCATGCGCTCGTCTGGATTCAACGATGCGAGATTCGCAACCGTGAAAATGTGGTTGCAATAATACATAAGTACCAGCTTTTCTTAAACAGAGATTAACCAACTGTTTAAACCTATTTGGCAAAAAAACATACTTCTTTTATGTGCTGCCTATACTGACTAAGCAAATGAGGTGAAAAACAGATCTTCTAATGTTTTATTCACCTCACTTTTAATACTTTTAGCCACATTATCATAGGCACATATTAAATAACCTCACTTTATTGACCATATAGTCTGGAAAATCAAGGTGTGGGTAATATTAATACTAAATGAGTTGTTTTCACAAATTTTATACTAAGAACACTGTCTTATATAATTTAGTGGAGTGCAAGACAGGGAGGAATATGATTAGGTCTCCAATCATAACCAGTTTGTTAAATGCTGAAAACATGGATATCAAGAAATTCAGTCAGAAAGGTGCATAGCAAGCCTGTCTTTTCCTAGTTTTAGAATGGAATCACTGTGTTCCTTGCACTACAAATCATTTACACCAACATGAATGATTAAATAGTCATAATGCATTTTTTTAATGAAATTTCAACAAAAGACATAGTAAATTCAAAAGTTTTAGGTGAAGGAGACTAGACAAAGAGATTTTTTTTATAAGCATCAGACAGACAGATCCAACTAAGCTTCTTGATTGCAAATCCCCCTCCTTATCCTGTCAAATGCTTTCTCTTCTTTAGTAACTGGTATATTACTATCACAGGGATTTATTACGTCTGGGTTAACACCATATTTTTTTTTTCAAGTACAGAATCGCCTTCCTTAGACCTTCTGTCTGCATGAAGTGGCTTATTTCTAGTTAAGATTATTAGTTCTTTCAGCATTTAATAAATCTTTCCTACTATCATTTATAGTTTTAAAAGGTAAATGCTCTACTCCCATCAAAACAATTAATAGAAATAAATTCCCACTTAATGTCCTTCTTTTATCTTTTTTTCTTTTTAGAAGATATCTCTGGCAAGTCTGCCTTAGTTTCAGAGGACTGATTTCATTTGTTATGTCTCTCTGTAGTACTAGGTGTACTATTATTAGCAAGACTGGCTTCCAAAATGTTGGATTTAATTTGTGCCCTTCAATAATAACTTTCTCAGAGTATATAGAAAAGAGGATTTTAAACTACCAGATCTGACTCTTTCAGGTGGAAAAAAGGTGGATCTGCCTGTATGAAAAAAGTCTCTTTTTGAAACGCAGTGAGAACTCCTCATAGCTGTTAGCAAGTTAACTGGTACTAAACTATCATTTTTTTAACTTTTTAGTAGTTAAATATCAAGGGGTAATATGAACAGAATACCCTCTTTAAAACAAGTATTGTGTTCCTTACCTACATGAACATTCTGTCCTTCTGTCTCCCTTTTTAATAATTCAGGTTGGGACTCAAGGTCTTCTAAACACACACATTTTTGACATAAAATCAATTCTGTGTGAGCAAGTGGACACGCATCTCTACTTAACATATGGCATTTAACTCATGAAAAGAATACATTTTCTTACAATAAAATAAAATAGTTGTAACTGAGTGAATCTGTCAGTGGCTGATAACAATAATTCCGCAGTTATGAAGGATACTGTACTGACTGTGCAGGTATGATAATTTTAAAAGGTAACCAGTTATAATATAATGCATAGCCAGAAGTGGTAATCATACTTTTTTAAAACAAGTAGGTCATAGTCTTGTCACTCAAACCTATGAATCTGTTTGTTGATGTCAGTGACAGGACCAATTCTGTATAGTTCAGAAAATGTAGCTCTCATTACCTGCTTCTTGCTGCAGAAGGCAGGGGGATGAGGTGGTGTAGCTCTGTAGCACAGGCAGGACTGCCTGATGAATAGGATGATGACGACAAAGAGGGATGTTTACTTCCAGTCACTATCTGTGCATTTTTGGCCTGCAATTACAAACATGAGTAAATTTTAGTGGTTTAAAAAGCAGTTATGAATGAAAAGCAATGAAAAACATGAATTAGTCTATACAAAAGGAACAGAATATAGGAAAAGAATGAGGGAAGCAGCATTAATAGACTATAAAAAATTGTGGGCTTGGCAATACTGAGGAACCCAAGGCAGCAGCAAAAAAGAAACAGCAACCTCTAAATGGATGGTAGCAGGCAGTCTTCATTTCAGCATGCAGAAATTAGACAAATATACATTTTATTTCAACTCACTCTGAAACCAAAGCACTCATCTGTTCCTAACAGCTATAAAATCTAATAAATTCGACAAAACAACAAAACAGAACAAAATTTCTATCGTAGTACTAAGCGCTTTCACCCTCTAACACATACGGGCATCATCAGAGTACATCTAAAAACATGAATAAACTACTATTAAATAAATAAACTTCCGTTACACAACACCCCTGATTGGTTGTTCAATAAAACTATTGTCCAATAAATATTAATGGAATATTAGTTAATTAATAATTAAATAATTAATATAATTATAAAATACAAGTACACTATTTAAAAATTCATTTCAAAATTGTTCATAAAATTTCTCCTTGTATGTTTACATTATATACACAAAGATCTAATCTTTAAAATACTTGATATAGAGATTTGGCCATTAATACCAGGGAATAAACTAGCAATCGAGCATATACCAAGATAGATTGGTTATTACTTGATTATATGCTGGAAGGAACAATAGATAAGGGTGAATATGATTATTTTACAGTAGAGCATCCGGTAACTCCTTCCATTTTTGGTATTCCCAAAACACACAAGGATATCAACAATCCACCATTAAGGCCAATAGTTTCAGCTAAGGGGTCCAAATTGGAAGCAGTAGCGAAATACATAGATTATAAATGTAAAGATATTCTGAATTCATTTCCACATATTCTTAAGGATTCTTGGCACTGCTTAGAAATGGTGAGACAGCTCAATACAGAGGAAAATATGGATAATATTACGATGGTTACTATAGATGTAATCAATTTATTTTCTGTGATACCACATGATTTGGGCCTGGAAATGTTTGAAGCTACCCTGGAGAAATATAGTGGATTCCATACAGTAAAACGTAAACTGTTGGTTGATTTGATGGAAATAGTTTTAAACAACAATTTTATGTTTATGGAAGGAGAATACTTTCGACAACGTACTGGGGTAGCAATGGGGGCGAGGTGTGCACCCATATACGCAAATTTAGTACTAGCCCAGTGGGAAACTAATTGTATTTTTACATCTATTTATTGGTCCAATATTATTTTCTATGCCAGGTACCTGGATGATATCCTTATATTTTGGAAGGGTCCAAAAGAAAAAATTAGTGAATTTATACAATTTCTTGGTACTACATCCTCCTTTTTGAATTTTACAAGTAATATACAGGGTGGAACTTGTGAGTTTTTAGATGTGTATTTTTATTTTAACAATGGTATTATTGAGTCCAACATTTTTAGGAAAAAGACCTATTCAAATTCTTTTTTACACTTTACTAGTTGTCACCCGTATTTTCAAAAAAAGAATCTTGTCAAGAGGCAAATGGTAAGGTTATCACGCATTATTAGTGAGGATGACAGATTTAATCAGGAACTCAACACACTTACCAGCATGTTTGTGGACAGGGGATATCCTCTATATTTATTAAAACAACTAGAAGATGAAGTCAAAAAGAAGAGATATACTTTATATAAACCAATTATTAAATTCGGTTTAAACAATAAATTGAATGAAAATATTGTTATTAATAGAAGGGACGCCTTTATTTTACCATACAATGAACATTCTGACTATATAGTCAAAATATTAAATGACACAGTTGGATAAGTGTTTTTAGTAACAAGGATGAGTTTTGTCAAACAATAGGTCATTTTCCTAAGATTAGTTGTAGTCGTGGTACCAATTTAAAAGAATATATGGAATATAACAGTAGGGATCAGATATATAATATGTCAAAAATGAGTAAATGCGTTTTTTGTAAAGGTTGCAAGTTTATTAATGATGGACCATATGTAATGGTTCAAGGATATGGAAAATTTATTAAATGTCCAGGATATTGCAACTGTAATACAACAATGGTGGTTTACTTAGCTACATGTACATCATGTCCCGCATTTTATGTAGGTAAAACTACAAGGAAATTAAAAGAACTTATTATGGAACACAATAGGGACATTAAAAATAAAAGAATGGTAAATTCATTATATGTACATAGTAGTAAGTGTAATCATTTTAAGAGATTTATATTTTTTGTCATAGAGAGAATCCCTACACATGGACAAAATGGGGGTGACTTAAATAATCTGTTGGAAGCCAAGGAATGTCTTTGGCAGTTGAGGCTGAATGCTAGTTCATTCCCTGGTATTAATGGCCAAATCTCTATATCAAGTATTTTAAAGATTATCTTTGTGTATATAATGTAAACATACAAGGAGAAATTTTATGAACAATTTTTAAAGGATTTTTTAAATAGTGTACTTGTATTTTATAATTATATTAATTATTTAATTATTTAATTATTAATTAATTATTAATTAACTAATATTCCATTAATATTTATTGGACAATAGTTTTATTGAACAACCAATCAGGGGTGTTGTGTAATGGAAGTTTATTTATTTAATAGTAGTTTATTCATGTTTTTAGATGTACTCTGATGATGCCCGTATGTGTTAGGGTGAAAGCGCTTAGTACTACGATAGAAATTTTGTTCTGTTTTGTTGTTTTGTTGAATTTATTGGATTTTATTGGTGTTTGTGGACAATAAATCTTGACAGAGTAACTACCTTGGAGCCTTTTTTGTGGTTTACAAGTTTTTCTTCGCTATGCTGTTCTCTTTCTAACAGCTCCCTTTCTACAGACTTCAGTGGGCCACAGCAAAAATATGAGGCAAAATTATGAACATCCTGCAAAATCAGGGAAAGCAAAGAATAATACATCCAGGATCAAGTAGTGAATCAAATACTTAATATATGGAAAACATGTGATAACGCCATTTATATATAGACAGAGTTGAGACAGTTCTATGCATACTATCCAACACTGAATTACTGAAAATAATGGTTAAAAAGAAGTTATGTACTTACCATAAGGTTCCATGTGAGTTGTTCTTCTCGCCTTCATTCTTACTGATGGGTTCGGAGCAAATCCTCAGCTCCGAGTCGGCCAATTTGCAAAGCTCGAGGTCTCTAACAGCTCGAGGCCAAAACCCTATCCCACAATGCATCTCTACCTTCCCCAGATCTTGTTTGCTGCCAACTAGTAGTACATCTACATCAGATTTCAAGGAAAGCATAAAGACGACTAGTGAGAGGAAACTCCTCAGAAGAACCAAAACCAACGAAGAGCCTCTTGAACTTCCAGACATTGGATGGGGGTAGGTGGGGGCAGGTCGTAAGAATGAAGGCGAGAAGAACAACTCACATGGAACATTATGATAAGTACATAACTTCTTTATGTGAAGTTGTTAAATCTTGTCTTCATTCTTACTGATGGGTAGCGTCCCCAGCACCACAAACTTGGGTGGCTAACGGGAGTACCTGTCTAAGGACAGCAGAACCAAATGAAGCCCTGTCTACTTTGTAGTGAGATATGAAGGTATGTGGCCTTGACCTTGTGGCAGCTGCACAAACAGAATCAATGGGTAGTCTGGCCAAGAAGGCTAGGGAAGTAGAAAACAGCTTTGGTTGAATGAGCCCTGACTTTGCCCTCTAAAGAAATGTCTGTCTCATGGTATATAATGAATATACAATCAGAAAGCCATTTAGGTAAGGTAGATTTAGTTACCGCTGCACCTTTTTTGGAATCTGAGAAGGAGACAAGCAACTGATTAGCTCTTCTATGGTCTTTTGTCCTGTCCAAATAGAAATTAAGTTGTCTATGGACGTCAAGCTTGTGGAGCATATATAACAATTGATTACAGTGATTGGGAAAGGAAACAGGTAGTTTAATTGCCTGATTAAGGGTGAATTCAGAACAAATTTTGGGTAAGAACAAAGGGTTCATCCTGAGGGAAACCCTATATTTGTGGAATATCAAGTATGGGTGCTTAACTGAAAGGGCTTGTAACTCTGAAATTTTGCGTGCTGATGCAATGGCCACCAAGAAAATAGTCTTCCAAGAAAGATATTTCAGCTCACAAGATGAAGAAGGTTTAAAGGGTGGGAGAATAATCTTGGATAGGACTAAATTGAAATTCCATGGAGTGGCAGGTGATCTAATAGGTGGTTTTAGGTGCATCGTACCCTTCAAAAAGGCCTTCACCAACTTGCGGGACATAATACTGTTTCCAGATTCACCTATATGGAAATTAGATATAGCAGTCAGTTGTACCCGAATGGTTGCTTCTGCAGCTCCTTCGCTGAACAGTTTGGTCAGAAACTCTAAGATATCCGATATGGAGGCTAGAAAAGGGTCAATGTTATTCCGCTGAGCCCAGATGGAAAACCTTTTCCACTTACTGAGATATAGTTTTCTGGTTGAAGACTTATGTGAGGACAAAAGAATATGTTGAGCTTCTTCTGATAAATTTTGGAACCTGGCTATTCTGGGAATTGGAGCAGCCAAGCTGTCAGTTTGATGGACTGAAGTGAAGGGTGAAAAGCTCCTGACGAGTGGGTAAGAAGATCTGGCACTGGGTCCAGGTTCCAAGGTTTTTCTACTAGATGAGGCTTCAGAAAGTGTCCTGCCCAAAAATGAAATGGCTTTCTGCAAAACCTTGGGAACCAGGGGAAAGAGAGGGAAGGCATAAAGGATTCCTGGAGGCCAATCGTGTACGAGAGCGTTCCTCGGGGACTGTCCCTGTTGAGGGATCAGGGCAAAGTAGTTGCTGCAATTGGTGTTTTGGGAGTCGCAAAGAGATCGCAGCAAGGCTGGCCCCATCTGTGGAAAATCATTTCCGCTACTTCATTCTTGAGGGACCACTAGTGAGGCAACAGTATTGCCCTGCTGAGTTTGTCTGCTATCATGTTGGATTTCTCCGGGATGTGCATTGCTATCAGAAAGTGCTGGGTGGACTCTGCCCATTTCCACGCTCTTAGAGCCTCTCAACATAGGGGATAAGATCTGGTTCCACCCTGTTTGTTTATATACCAGACTACAGACATGTTGTCTGACTGGATTGCAATCGTGCCCAGAGGAAGAGAGTCTTGAAAGGACTGCAATGCTAAGAGAACCGCTCTCATCTCTAGGACGCTGATGTGCAATTGAGCCTCGTGAACCTGCCATGTACATTGGGCTGTCCGTCTCTGATAATGCCCCCCCCCACCTGATCAGGGAGGCATCCGTGGTCACCATTGCAACTGGAACAGGAGGACAAAGGGACATCCCATGGTCACCGACTCAGATATTAGCCATCACCAAAGATCGTCCTTGCAAGAGTTGCTTATCAGAACTGGGTGATTCATTGGTAAATCCTGAAACATCCACTGTGTGAATAGCAGCCACTGAAGAATGCGCATATGAGATCTCACCAGGGGTATTGCAATGATAGCTGCTGCCATGGTGCCCAGAAACTTGAGAATCTGTGATGCTGGTGCTTTGTATTTTGAAGGAGATCTACAATCTGTTGTCATAGGGTAAGCACTCTTTCTGAAGGAAGTTGTAAAGACATGATGACTGTGTCTAAGTCTGCTCCTATAAACACTGTATGCTACGACGGCAATAAAGCAGACTTTTCTGAATTTATCGTAATGCCCAGTTGGAAACATAGATCTAAGGCAGTGTCCCTTGTCTGAATATGCTGATGCCTGGTGGGTGCAGTGAGGAGCCAGTCGCCCAAATACAGAAACACCTGGATTCCTTGATGTCTTAAGTGAGCCATGACCACTGCCATACATTTGGTGAACACTCTGGGGGCTGTAGTGAGACCAAAGGGCAGGGCCCGAAACTGGAAGTGACTGGCTCCCAGGCTGAAGCGCAGGTTATTCCTTGATGGCCTTGCCATTTTGATATGGTAGTACGCATCCTGAAGATCTATTGAGCACATCCAATTGTCTTTCCCTAGGAACGGGAGTATAGACTGAAGCATGACTATCCAGAACTTTGTCTTTTCTACATACTTGTTGAGTATGCTGAGGTCCAAAATTGGTCTCCAGCCCCCTGTTTTCTTTGGCACCAAAAAGAATCTTGAGTGAGTTCCGGATCCTTGCTGGTCTGCCAGGACTGGTTGGATGACTCTTTTTTTCGAATAGTTTTTGAACCTCTACTGTTGCAGCATCCCATAGACTGGGTGGAACGTCCAGGATTCCTTTTGTTGGTCTGGGTTGGGTATGAAAGGGAATGAAATTGCCTCTGGATATGACGTTTTGTACCCATCTGTCTTTTGAAATTTGTAGCCAGGTGCCTAGGTACAAAGATAAACGTCCCCCGACTGCCTCCAGAGCAGGACAGTCGGGCCTCCTTTCAGGAGCGCTGGTAGGGCTTCCCAAGGAACTGATCCCTGTCTCCCTGGTTCTGCGGACCCCCTCTGCTGCGTGTGCCTTGTCTTCCATCATTGCCCCCCTCCTCCACCCCTAGAGGAGGCTTCACCTTGTGAGTTTGGAAAGAGTCCTTGGGCTTTGCGGGACCACATTTTTCCTCCCCATTGACCTTTATGGTAAGGTCTAGTAGGGGTGGAAAAATGGACTCCTATGGCAGATAGAGTCTTTCTGTCTTGCTCACATCTGGTGAGGGTCTCTTTAACTTTTAGTCTGAAGAGGGAAGAACCATCAAAAGGAGCATTCACAAATGACGACTTGAAAGGTTTTGCAAAGGAACATAAGTGCATCCAGGAATACCTCTGCAGAACAATTCCTGTACCCACTGCCCTACTCATCCCATCAGCTGCACAAGATATGGGGCGCATGGAAGAGTTAATGATAGAATTGAGGGTAGCAAGCTGAGACGTCACTTTTTCCACCACTGTATCGGCTACTGCACCCTGGAGAGTATCTCCTAGCTTTTTCAGGATATCTCTCTGAAGCCTTATGAAGTGGGTTAAATAGTTCTAGCTCTTTCAGGATATCTCTCTGAAGCCTTATGAAGTGGGTTAAATAGTTCAAGGACTGAAGTGAAAAGGTCGTAGAACTGAACATGCACTTGCCGTATCTGTCCATGATCCTAGATTCCTTATTAGGAGGATGGACAAACATAGAGGTCTCCAACATCTCTTTCTTCATGGCTGCTGCAACCACCATGGCATCAACAGGTATAGGTATGGATAAGAAGGTTTTGTCATGAGGAGCTGAAATGTATTTGTTGGGCCTCCTAGGAACGGGCTCCGTAGTATCTGGTGACTCCCACCCCCTTTGAGATAAAAGGTCCATCAACTCTTCCAAGGGCTGAGAAACCCAAGAGGTGAAGGGTCGAGACCCAAAAGCCTTCAGGAGCACCGATTCATCCTCAGTAGGGTTAAGGGGCTGCCAGTCACCCCTCTGCTTGAGGATCTCTAGGATATCCACAAAGGAGGTATCCTCAGAGGGGGACTTTGGGGACCCTTCCAATTCCTCCAAATCAGTGTCAGATGTGATGGATTCCTGAGAGGAATCTAAATGTCTTCTCTTACATAACCTCTTCCGAGGAACCTCCTCAGTGGGAACTTCTGGGGAGGTCTCGGAAGAGCAGGGTTCCCCCAATGGAGCTTCCTCAGGCTCTGGGTCCCTACACTTATGGTGGGTCTGCAGTGACGGAGACGATTCCGGCGCTTTTGGGGAGGAGGTGGCCATTTCAGAGGTTGTGACTGTCTGAGGGGACAAAACCCTCCTCATGGCATCAAAGGCACCACGGCTCCAGTGCAAGGAAGCACCCGGGTCCGAAGACAGTGATGAGTCCTCCTGCACCAAAACTGCCGGCTCTGGGCCAGAGGTGGGAGCCAAACTCATCCGCACTGAGGCCCCAAGGGGAAGAGTCGGAACCGACACATTGGTTCAACTCCCCTCCCCAGAGCTGATAGGAGAGTGTCGGCTCCCAGAGTCCACCACCGGAGCAGATGGACATTAGGGATGTCGGTGCCGACAGGCCTGAAGTGAGTGTCAGAACCAATGGTTCCACAAACGACTGAATAGCTCTCTCCGGCTCCTATGTCTCAATTTGAGTTGGAGGAGGATCAGAAATTACAGGAGATGACTTTGTCGTTTCCGAAGCTGCCTGAGTCAAAGTCAACAGAATTTTCGCCAGAGCTGAATTCTGTAACAGTCTCTGTACCACACGATCCACATCCGAATCTGAAAGTCTGGAAGCCCGAGAGGAAGCTACAGAAGGAACCGGTGAGCCCAGAATTGGAGATCTCAAGGTAGGAGATACCAGTTCCAAGACTGGGGACTGGCTCCTACCAACTACCTGTATAGGCAGCTCCGATGACAGTGGAGCCAATACAGGAACCTTCTTGGAAGCCTTTGGAACTGAAGAGCCCTTCGGATCCGAACTCGCAGAAGAAGAAGCTGAAGATGAAGGTTTTGGTTTTCCCGGAGCAGTATCCAAGTCTGACTGGAATGCAGACTTAATCAAACCACGTTCAACCAACTTTCTTTTCCTTTCTACCAAAATCCTGGCACTGAAATCATGACAAATGGAACAAATCTCTTGGAGATGAACCTCTCCCAAACAGTAAACACAGGTGGTGTGGCTATCTGTGATAGACATTTTTTGATTACATTTAAGGCACTTTTTAAACCCTGACTTGGCCTTTTCAGACATTGTAGTTAAATCACAGTAAACAATCCCAACTGCAATCCAAATAGAAACACTAACAACAAAGTCTCAACTTTTGAAGGTTAGCAGCAAAAAACAAATTAAGCCAAACCGGCTACAAATATAATTAAGGAAAGCCTAACTCGGCTGTAGCTGTAAAAACAAAAATAAGCCTAACCGGCTACAGTTAAAACAACTAAAAGGAGCCTAACTCGGCTGTAAGGGATAGGGACAAAATAAGCCTAACCGGCTACAGAAACCTAAAGAAACCAACAGGGCCATCACCCAAAAATGAGAACACAAAGTTCTTGTTATTCTTTAACTATTTAGCAGAAAAAAAAAATTCAATAAAGGATAGCCTACCCTTTCTGATACATTTGAAATCTAAACAAAGAGAAATTTGGCAAAGGTCCAAGAAAAAGGAAGACACATCTCACAAATACGGCCTGAGCTGTAGAAACACATGATCTGTTGCAGCGGCAAACTAGATCTGGGGAAGGTAGAGGTGCATTGTGGGATAGGGTTTCGGTCTCTGAACCCATCAGTAAGAATGAAGGCGAGATAGAACAACTTCACATTGTGTTTTGGAGGGGAACTTTCTATGTATAGAATGTTCATACTATGGATTAGTACTGGTAGTAATGCAAAATTATTTATACACACTAACATGCATGTGAACTACCTCACTGCAGGCATACATGGAAAGACCTCTTTTAAAAAAAGTGGGATGGAGCATTGCTGCAGTTCCCTGCTCATCAATATTACCATGGCTTCAGGTCTGTATTCAGCATCGTGACCATAACCACAAACCCAATTCACCATCATTAATGTTTGTGCAGGTCCCTGCTCTCCCCTGTCACCAATGCTGTAGATCCCTACTCACCATCATCACCACTGTTGCAGGTTCACGTTCATCATTATTACCAGGGCTGCAGGTCTGTATTCAACATCATGATCATGACCACAAACCCTATTCACCATTATTACTGCTTGTGCAGGTCCCTGTCACCACTGGGGTAGGTACCTGCTCACCACCATCACTACTGATACAGGTCTCTGCTCAACACCATTACGATGGCTGAAAGGCTGTATTAATAAGTATGGCCATGGTTGCTTGCCCCTCTTCACCTACATAACCTGCTCATCACAATCACCATCACCATGATTGCAGGTTTCTACCCACCACCATCACCAATGCTGTAGGTCCCTGCACACCACCACTACCATTGCTGCAGGTCCATGCTCATCAACATTACCATAGTTACAGGTCAGTATTTACCATCATGACAATGGCTGCATATCTCTGCACACCGCCATCATCAATAGTAGAAGTCCGTGCTCCCCACTGTTGTAGGTCCTTATTCACTATCATCACCGCTGCTTCAGGTTTCTGTTCAACATTATTACTATTGCTTCAAGTCTATGGTCACTGCTACTATAAAGACTGAAGGTCTTTACTTACCATTATTACCATATACTAAATACTATTAACATAGTTGCATGTCTTTATTCACCACAACTGCCACATCTGCATGCTCTATTCCACCATTAATTAGCATCCCTGCAGCTATCTGTATACTACAATTGCCATACACACCACCACCAATGCTATATCTGCAGATCACTATACACTACCACTGCCATATTTGCAGACCCCTATATACTTCCACTGCCATACCTGCAAGTATCTGTAAAACTGCCATAACTAAAGGTCCTGCATACACTTCCCATTACCATCCCTTCAGGCCCAATTTCACTACCCATTACTATCACTGCAGATCCCTTTACACTACAATTACCCTACACACCACCACCAATGGTGTCTCTGCAGGTTAACTGTAAACTATCACTGAAGTACTTGCAGGTCCCCTGTTCACCATGATTTACCATCCCTGCAGGTCTCTGTACATCAACACCAATGCTATAACTGCAGGTTTTCATATAACACCATTACCATTCTTACAGGCCCTTTTTGCACCCCTCATTAGCATCTATGCAGCTCCCTATACACCACCACCACCACCACGAGTGCTACTATACCTGCAGGACTGTTTGCAACACCACTGTCATACCTACAGATTCCTTTCTCACCAGCCATTACCATAGGATCATGCACAAACAACCAAACCAAAAACCACCTCAAGAGGAAGCCTTAATAGGCAAAAACAGTAAAATGAAAAAAAAGGCTTCCACCACAACGAAATGTTCACTGAGAAATTCTGTTAAAATGCAGGCTTTAATAAAACGAAGAAATAAAAAGCACAAATTGTGCTGTTCAAGTTGCAGGTCAAACAGGATAAGCACTTTCAGTTAAAAAACCTTCTTCAGATCCTAGTGTGTAGACCTAACTTACTGCTGTTAAATAAAGATCCTTAATTGCTCAACCAATCACATACAGCAATCAGATGCACGCCTTCCTTAAGCCTCCATTTCATTTCTTAATTAGGCTTCTCTCTTTCAAAATAGGTTTAATAGGAACTATTCTGTTGAGCCCTGGAAATAAATTAGCTCTGAGGTTCATGATCCATTTGCTTTCTTCCTTTTCAGTTTTGTTGACAATGTCTCCTCCACGGAGGTTAGTAGTCACATTCCAGGTGGGTTGTGGGCACTACCCCCAGTAAGAATTTACAGTGCCTCATCCACTTGTCTAGGTTTCTTTTGAGCAGTGTCATAGAGGTGCTCTGCTTCACATGAATTGGCAATCCATGCAGGTCCCTGTATACCACCACCACCAGCTTCAATGTCACACCTGCAGGTCCCTGTACAACATCACTGACATTCCTGCAAGTCCTTGTACACCATCACTGCCATAATTACAGGTCCCCTGCTAACCACCCATTACCATCCCTCCAATTACTTATGTAGCATGACCACTACTATGCCTGCACGTCCCTGTACACCACCATTGATGCCATACTTTCAGGTCCCTGTACAACACCACTGCCGTACCTGCATGCCTTTGTATACCTTCACTGCCATTACCACCCCCCTCCCCAATTACCTATACAGCATAACCACTGCTATAGCTAAATGTCCCTGTACTCCACCACTACCACACCTGCAGGTCCCCTGCTTAACATACATTAACATGCTGGCCCCTTTACACTGGTTTTACAAGCATTAGTCTTTGCTTCAATTATCCGTCTATAACAAGAAGTCATACCTTTCTAACTTGGGGAAATGCACATTTATTTTCTGCTGTTACTTGCTTCTTTGACTTTTGAAAAGGCTTAGATTTTATGGATTTTGATGAGCTGTTGTTGGAGGTGGAAACTTTTGAATGTATCTTGGAGTCTGGAATTCTAAAAAGAATTAAGACAGAACATTGACAGATGTTAAATAAAACCTGGCTAGCAGAAATGACTTTTGCAAAGGTTCTGAAGAAACACTGCTCTGTAAAGCCAGAAGAGCAGCACAGCAAATAATACCAAAGTCCATTGTGTAGTGATGGTGCTGAGGACAACGGCTGTGAGCGACAATAACAGTCAAAGGGCAAATGCATTCATTTCAGTTTTATATATCAAGCAAATTAGCTGCAGTCTGGAATACCAATACACTACAGACATTTCTGTCTCTAATCCATTTATTTCTGCTCTCTCAGCTTTTGTCACTTGTGTCCAGCCACCTCACCATTCTCTTCACCTCTGCTTCCATCTCATCATTTATCCCCTTAAAAAAGCACCTTCTGAGGAAGCTTGCTCCCTATGACCTTTTAGGGTAGCAGGACAAAGACATTTATAAGCAGCAATAGTTGTGGCTGGGCTCGGTAAGGGGCTACCACTGCCGCTTTATACCTTAGATTTTCTCTTACTGAGATGTCTCTGCTGTGCCTCATAGTAACAAAACATGCACATAGTTCTGTGCGCACACATAAAGATAATTGATATAGTCAATCTCATCCTGAACAATGAGATTCTGCATGTAGATGAACCCTCAGCTGTGTGTGTGTGTGTGTGTGTGTGTGTGTGTGTGTGTGTGTGTGTGTGTGTGTGTGTGTGTGTGTGTGTGTGTGTGTGTGTGTGTGTGTCTGTGTGCAGGGGTAAATATCAGCAATACAGTGGTTCATTCCAGAGTCTCCTTCCATAAAACAACTAATTACCATTCCACATCATGTTCCCTGGGTGAACGTATAACATCTAAATCCTGGTTATCCGTTACAAAGTCAAAGACATTCTACTTACATGCCACCAGGTCAGGCAGTAGGGGCAGACATTGCAAAAGACATTGCAAAAGCACTGCTGAGACTGCACCAGGGCCATGTCTGCCCTGTACTTACTCTGGCATGTGCTACACAGCAGTGGATTTTAATAACAAAAAAGCACCCCTTTCATTCCTGTGGTGCCAACATAAGCTAAGCATATTTTTTGAACTTGCAGTCACGGAATGCAATCAGATAGAACAATGGCATTTGTAAGTTCTGATGCTGAATTTTATGCTGTCAAGCAAAGCAAGTTAGAAGATCACAAGTACAAAAGTGTGAAAATGATAAAAAGAGATTTGAAAACATAAAAGCAGAACATTTTTGTGAAGCTCGTTTGTGATGAATCTCTTAACAGTAGAAGGCACAAGTAGGCTTCTTCAAGCCAATGAGATCCCACATAAATGTTTCTAGATAACAACATACACCAATAGGTAAAGGGATCTTCAGAGAAGAGCAGAAATTATGGAAAAAGAAGGCAACACTGTGGAAGGTGTGAGCACTCTGTGGAAGGAGTGAAAACTGTGCTGACTGCACAAGCCATCTCAACTTTTTTTTTGCAAAATTCTCCTATCATCTCATCAAAGGATTTGTTCACTAAGTAACTGGTGTTTTACCTAGAAAGAGGAGTAGAAGCGAAGGTAGAAAGTAGCATTTTTGCCTGTCCCTATTCCCCACAATCACCAAAGCTGATCTTCAGTGTCACTGAAAAAGTGAGTTCAAACAGTAGAAAGTCAAGAATGCTGGTTGTGAAACTCTAATTCTCAGAGATGCTCTTCAAATGCAGGCAGTAAGGCAAACCTGTTTTAAGAAATAATCTGACCTCTGGGTGTTAGGCCACAATTCTGCCTTTCACAAAGTTATGATGTCTAAAACTAGGCAACACGTGCTGAATTCATGACTATCTGAAGCCCAAACTGTATGATTCCTTATTTCAAATGGCATATCCTACTCCATTTCATAGGATCACAGGATCATAAGAGGGTACTAGACTAATGGCTTTGGGGCCTTACAAGCCTAGCCAAGTTCAACCCATGTTCCCAAGGGTGTCTGGTTTGAGCAGACGCTAAAATCAGCACCTTCTGCCCCTGTCCAAGAGGGAAACAGATGGAACACCCTGGGGTGAATTTCCAGTTACCCATGCAATTGTCCAAATTATGCTTAAATAGAGCCAACAAGGGACTTTGTTTAACATGAATAGGAAGCTTGTTCTAAAAGTGGGGCAACCTCTGTGAAACAAATCTGTTTCTCCAGCAAGTTCTGCTGATATCACATACCAGGTTAAGGTCCTCTGAGTGAGTGACCCGTGTGCCATTTGACTTGCGAATGTGCAGCATTTCCATTAAAGCTGGGTCAGAGATTGCTCTGTATGCAAGGCACAGGTCGCTTCTGAGCAGTCTCTGTCATTTCAGAAATTGTAACTGATATCCTTGCAAACAAATGTAACTCAAAACTTGACACCCATCTCATCCCATTGCCTCCCTAATTTCTCCTCATACTATTCCATCCAAAGTCACCCAAGGACATACCACATCAGTTCCCTCTCCAAAATGAAAATCACTAGTTCTGTTGGTCCAGACAATAATACAGGCTGTCTCTTTCCAAGTCCCAAGTACCACATATCCCATCTCCTTCAGAACGTCTTTAAACTTTGTCTATCCTAGGTCTATGTACCTGAAGTTTGGAGAAACGCCATAGTGGTAACCCTCCACAAGGGTGGCACCAAGACTTACCCTGATAACTACAGCCCTATTAGTATTAGTATTACTAGTACAGTCTGCATTATTGCTAAACTAATAAATATAACATATGCCTTCCGTACTGTGAATCTCAGTCATCTGGGATTTGTTAAAAGCAGATCATGTTCACTTAGTATGGAAGAATTCTTTAACAAGACAATGGAAACCTTAGATGAAGACCATTCCATTCATATTCCTTGCCTAGACCATGTCAAATTCTTTAACACTGTTCTCCACACAGGTATCATAAGTAAATGCATCAGTCACAATATAAACCCTTATAAAATCCACTGGATAGCAAACTGGGCTATAGCAGGGCTTACAGGCTCCCTACAGAAATGTCAGCACTCAAAATGAAAAGTGCTGAAATGCCAAAAAAAAAAAAAAAAAAAAAAAAAGACCAAAATTCCAGATCATTCTTCTCCTTTAAACTTCTATTTTTACACGGGCTAAGCCCCATGTACCCCCTGATGGGGGGTTAAGTTCCCACACCCCTGAACTTATACATACCAACTCCGAGATCACCCAACCTCAGAGAAAATAGAATACTCGGAGTGATGGCCATCTTGGAATTAGTATATGTCAGTCTGTTTTTTCGTCAGTCTTCATGATTTGGGACTCGCTCTAGCGGGTCCTGACATTTCAAATGGTTACTAGACTTACATTGTAAAGGTGGACAGTATCACCTGCAGATGTTGCTGGCAGTGTTTCACAAGGCTCCGCCAAAGATCCACTCTTACTTGACACCTACTTGTCTGATGTGAAACTGAGCAACCGGGGTTTCTGGGTAGTCAGGTTTGTAGATGACTGTTTACTAGGTGCAGCTGTTAATTCTATCCATGAATCCTCAGTTTTCCAGCAAGGCCTAGATCAATCTGGTATACTAACCATGCGGTCACCTTAAAAGTTTTAAAGTGCAGCATTGTTGCCACCAGTGAAGTCTACACCTCCTCACATATCACATAATGGGCACTCCCACAAAACAGACTATGTCATCAAGAACTGGGTTTTTATGAAGACCTTGAGCTGTCTTTTAGTTAACCAAAATGACTTGCTTGTACACCAGAGGTCCTACAGCCTCACACATTTTATTTGTTAGGGTATCTCATTCAGGTCAAAGGATGTCCTTCTACTGCTATATTCTTCACTTATCAGATGCATCATTGAATGTCCCTTTCCAACGTAGCTACCTAAGCACTTTGCACAACTAGGCCCTAAAGATTGCTAACAATAAAGATCTCAGTTTAAGCCATTTAAGTTACCTAGACAAATTAATATCCCCATCCATCTTCATCTAATAGAGGCTCTTAGGAAGTAAAATATGCTTAAAACTTTATGGTATGAAGGACTGTGTGTTTTTTTTTTACTTCTATGTCTCAAAAAGATTCAAACACAAGATTCAAAGGCATAAATTACTATTAAGATTAACATCACCTTTTGGTGTACTAGATTATTCACTCAATGTATTATCCACCTTTGGAATATATTCCTTCTGCATATAACACAAACTGCTTCCTTGTCTATCTTCAAACCCAACCTCGGTGACTTGATGGGTGACTAAAGCTTCATGACTGATGTTAAAACAAACATGTCCAAAGATAACTAGACTACCCAGCTCACTACATGGGAGATACAGCTATGCTTCTGGATGGCCTTTCAGCCATCAGCTCAGTATAAATCTGTGAACCTATAAAAATTCTTACAGAGAAGTATGCCAAACCACATTACACAAGCAATGCAAGATATCCAGAATTATAGCAAGGCCAGCTGAAGTTAAATAGGTGGCTCTCTTCAATGCTCTCTCTAAATTCCCATGCCACATTTGGGGAAGGAATTCCTACTAGTAAGTTTTCCCACTTCTTTTAATGACCCACAAGATGCATGCCAGTATGTCAAACATATTATGTGGGATAAATCTGAGTTTTTAGAAGGAGGGAGTTTTGGTTTGGATGTAGCACTTGCGTCCTCCATAAAGAGTCAGCAGAATAACCCTCCTTTGCAGCTTCCATGGCATTTTGTTATCATGTGCAGCAGTAATAACATCCAGTGACTTTTCTCCCAGTTTGGAACAAGGATCAGCCTTACCTTCACTTGGTTTGACTATAACAGTACTTTTTGGATCAAGTGATTCAGAAGAAAGACATGCAGCAGGCCTGGACATCATGGGAATGAGAAAACAACTATCTTGCATGACACATGAATATTTGAACTGGCTTTAGGATTACAAAGAGATTTACTTACGTAGATCAACATTCATCAATTATGGCACTGAACAAAGTTTATCCAGTGTCCATTTGTAGGCCACTGAAGATTTCCAGGAGTGTTTGCTGTAACAGTGAGATGACCTGGAAGATGTGCTGATGAGCAGATTCCACTGTACAATCCAATGTGAAATTGCTAAAGTCAAGTTGCATTGTTTGCTCAAATACCACATGAATATAGTGGTATTAGTCTTATCAAAAATGGTCCTAGCTGCAGCAAACTGAGAGATACCTTCAGAGCAAATAACAATGCCTCCATCTCACTGACAATATGTCATGATACTGTTGAATCCCAAGCACCTTAACTAAGTTTGAAAGTGTAGTCACTGATTACAGTCTGAAGCACCTTCTACCTCAGCTGGTGATAGACAACTAATTTGCTTCCTTTAAAACAGGTTGATGGGTAAGTTTGGCAGTCTGTTTTGTAAAGGGTACCATCTGGTTGAAATCCTGAGAAGTATGATTTAAAATAGATGCAAGGGGCAAAAATGTCCTTCTCATGTAAATCCTGTTATATGGGAATTTACTTACGGAGAGCCACTCCTTTTGCCTGAGATCCATGAAAAATGTATGGCATCCTGACTCTTTCTATGTGGTGTACAGACTTTGTTTTACACAGAATCTGATTGCACTCAGAAAATGAAGACAAAGATGGCTCCAAAGGAGGTTTTGCCAGTTCCTGTACCTTAAGCATGCTAAAATGCCAGATTACTATGTGACCTGACCAGTAAATAACCTTTAAGGAAGGAATTAGCCAGGTGACAAAATACTGAAATGCTTGTTGACGTTATGTGAGCAAATACTGAGAGCAGGCATTTCATAAAACTCCTTGGGCTCATTTCAAAGTCTATAATTGCAAATTGAAAGTGGTACTGGTCTATCTTAAATTTTATTTACAAAAGAAAATGTAGCTCTCATTACCTGCTTCTTGCTGCATAGGATAGGGGGATGAGATGGTGTAACTCTTTAGCACAGTTAGGACTGCCAGATGAATAGGATGGTGACGATGAAGAGAGATGTTCACTTGTCACCTTATGTGCATTGCTGGCCTGCAATTATAAACATGAATACATCTTAGTGGTTTAAAAAGCAGCCATGAATGAAAGGTAAAGAAAAATATGAATACATTTATACAAAAGGAACAAAATATAGCAACAGAAGAACCAAAAGTTCCAGAGTTATAAATGGAAAAGAAATGAGGGGAGCAGCATTAATAGACAGTTAAAAAATATGTGGGCAGGGCAGTACTGAGGCACACCAAAGCAGCAGCAAAACAGGCAACGACCTGTTAATAGAAGGTAGCAGACAGACTTCATTTCCACATGCAGAAGTGATACAATTGTATACATTTAATTTCAACTCACTCCGAGACCAAAGCACTCATCTGTTCCTAACATCTTCCTTACTACTGACTTCAGTGGGACACAGCAAAAATATGAGGCAAAATTATGAACATGCTGCAAAATCAGGGAAAGTAAAGAATAGTACACCCAGGATCATCTAGTGAAATCAAATACTTAATATATGGAAAACACATGAGAATACCTTCTAGATATATAGAAAGTTGAAGTTGTTCTACACATGATATCAAGGAATGAATTATTGAAAATAATGGTTAATGTGCTTTGGCGGGAGAATTTCTATATATAGAATGTCCATGCTATGGGTTAGTATTGGTAGTAATGCAAAATTATTTATACACGTTGTAACATAATACAAGTGAGCTACCTAGTTGCAAGTGTAGATGGATAGACCTCTAATCTAAAAAAATTGGGAAGCAGCATTACTGCATTCCCCTGCTCATCACTATTACCATGACTACAGGACTATATTCAGCATCGTGACCATGAGCACAAACCTTATTCTCCATCATTACTGCTTGTGTAAGTTCTAGCTCTCTCCTGTCACCAATACTGTAAGTTCTGCTCATCACCATCACCTTTGCTGCAGGTCCATGCTCATCACCATTACCAGAGCTGTAGAGCTGTATTCAACATCACGACCATGACCACAAACCCTATTTATCATCATTACTGCTTGTGTAGGTCCCTGTCACCACTACTGTAAGTCCCTGCCCACCACCATCACCAGGTCTCTACTCATTACTATTACCATGGCTGCAAGGTTGTATTAATCATTATGGCCATGGTTGCTTTCCTCTATTCATCTACATCACCTGCTCATCACCATCACCATGTCTGCAGTTTTCTATCCACCACCATCACCACTGCTGCAGGTCCATGCTCATCATCATTACCATAGCTGCAGGTCTTCATTTACCATCATGACCATGGCTGTCCCTGCTCACCACCATCACCATCTGTACTACTCTCTGCTCCCTAATATTAGCACTGTTGCAGGTCCTCATTCACCATCATCACACTGCTGTAGCCTTCTGTTCACCACCATTCCTACTGTTTCAGTTCTATGGTCACTGCTATTATAATGGATGATGGTTCTTCCATACCTCTCAACCATACTGAATACCTTAGTATTTACCGGTTTGAGGTTCAAATAATGGGGTGCCACGAGTTTCTGAGTGGCTCCCTTAATTCCCGAATTTCCTGGCTTTTTTTTTTAATTTTTTCACCCTTTATATTTGCTGACATCATCACATGCAGAGGCGTGCGCGATGACATCAGCTTTGGGACCGGCCTGCCAGCCTGTTGGAATTTGGCTGAGGGCTGAGTCAGAGTGTGTTTTTTTTGTTTACAGACTCGTACATATGTGCACTTCACACACTTGATGACTCAAGTCTAGCACGCTGGCTGCAGCCTGCAGCAACTCTCCAAAAATCCAGATTCCATAATTAGATCAGATCCCAGGGACCCAATGTGAAGTCTCTGAGTCTGTCAGACACAGACAGTCAGTGTTATTTATTTAATTTAAAATAAATTAGGCTCCAGCTAATATTTATTTAGTTTAGGCAGGCAGGAAGCAACCCTGTCCCCCTGCAGCAGAGCAGTCTCGTAGGACCCAGAGCTGTGCAGCGGTCAATAGCCAGTCATCATCATGAAAAAATATATTTCCACTACTTCTTCTTCTTCCCCCGGCTCCTTCTTCACCTCCAGCAGGTAAAATAAAATAAAATAAAATAAAGACATAAAGAAAATAAAGAAGTTATGTACTAACCATAACATTCCATGTTTGTTGTCCTTGATCTCTCCTTCCTTCTTGTTGGTTGTGTTTGGGGCCGACCCTTGGCTCCAACTCAGCCATACTCTAAAGCTCAAGAGCCTCCACCGGCTTGAGGCTAGACCCCATGCCACCATGCCTAGCGCTAGTTACCCAGATCTCATTTGTGATAACCCATAACACTAGACCACAATGTATAGATACATAAACTATAGACATATATAACAATATATATATGTATATAAGAAATAAACATCAAGCCATTAGTAGAAATTCTTATTCTATCCAACTCATAAGGCAGGAAGGGAATCAAGGCCTATATAGCCAAAGATGGACAATCGTCTCAATCCTTCAGGCGGAGGAAGGAGGTTAGGATGCAAGAAGGAAGGCGAGATCAAGGACAACAAACATGGAACACTATGGTGAGTACATAACTTCTTTATGTTATGTTGTCCATATCTCGCCTTCCTTCTTGTTGGTTGGGACCACATCCCCAGCACCTTCTTCTTGGGTGGCTCAGTGGAATATACTCTTCAGAACCATGGAACCAAAGGATACCCTGTACCAGGAGGCCACATCTACTTTGTAATGAGTAATGAAGGTATGGGGGTTAACCCACATAGCTGCCACACAAATTGAGTCTAAAGGCAGTCTGGCCTGAAAGGTAGTGGGGGTAGACAAAGCCCTAGTTAAGTGTCCTAGAATTTTCCCTGGTAGTTGTTTGTTCTGTGAGTTATAGACGTAAGTAATGGTATCTGAAATCCATTTTGATAAAGTCACTTTGCATACTTGATTTCCCTTTTTGTTTTCTGCAAAGGATACAAACAATTGGTCAGATTGTTTGAATTCCTGAGTCCTGTGCAAATAGAAAAGTAATTACCTTTGAACATCCAGTTGGTGAAGTTTTTAGTCCGCCTTGTTGACATAGTTTGGAAAGAACACTGGTAGTTCTATCGATTGATTCAGATTGAACTCTGAGCAAACTTTTGTTAGAAAGTAAGAGTCGGTCCTGAGAGAAACCCTATGTTTTCAGAAAATTAAATAAGGGGAACGAATGGAAAGGGCTTGTAATTCTGATCCCCTCCTAGCTGAGGTAATGGCGATCAAGAAAATCATTTTCCAAGTCAAAAGGTTTAGAGCACAAGAACTAGCCGGTTCGAATGGAGGAAGAATCAAGGCAGCCAAGACTAAATTTAGATCCCAAGGAGGAAGTGGTTCTTTTTTGGGGGGTCTCAAAAGAATAGTACCCCTCAGAAAAGCTTTGTATAGCCTGTGGGACATAACATTAGAACCCATTTCTCCCACATGAAAGTTGGTAATAGCAGCCAACTAAACTCGGTTAGTTGCTGCTGCTGCTCCTTGGTTAAAGATTTCAGCCAGGAATTCTAGTATCTTTGAAATGTGTGCAGTAAAAGGATCAATATTATTATTGACAGCCCAACAAGAGAACTGTTTCCATTTGCTAGTATACAGTTTCCTCGTAGAAGATTTGTGAGAGGAGATGAGAATATGTTGTATGGCCGGGGAGATGTCAGGAAGCCTGGCTAAGCTGGGAAGTGGAGGAACCAAGCTGTCAGCTTGAGGGTCTGTAAGGAGGGATGGAGTGTGCCCGACTGATGCATCAGCAGGTCCGGAGCTGGATCCTGGATACAAGGCTCCTTCAGAAGATGGGGCCATAGAAACGGGAACCAGATTTGACAAGGCCAGTAGGGGGCAATCAGGATTAGCTTGCAAATCACTGATTTTGCTTTCTGAAGAACCTTGGGGATCAGAGGAAACAGGGGAAAGGCATACAGAAGTCCTGGGGCCAATCATGAACAAGTGCATCCCTGGGTGATTGTCCCAGTGGGGGAACCAGGGCAAAATAGCTGCTGCATTTGGCATTGATGGATGTGGCAAAAAGATCACAGCAAGGTTGGCCCCACTTGCAAAAGATCTGATTCACAATGTCTTGTTTCAGGGACCACTCATGAGGCATAAGTATAGCCCTGCTTACCTTGTCCGGTATCATGCTGGATTTCCCCGGGATGTGCATCACGATCAGAAAGCATTGGGAGGACATCGCCCATTGCCATACTCTTAGGGCCTCTCGACATATGGGATAGGATCTGGTTCCACCTTGCTTGTTGATGTACCATACCCCTGACATGTTGTCCGTTTGAATCGCAATCATCCCCATGGAGAGAGCTGTGAACTGCTTGCAACGCCAGGACCACCACTCTCATCTCGAGGACATTTATGTGAAAATGGTACTCGTGTTGTTGCCAAGTTCCGTGAACAGTCTGTCCCAGATAATGCCCCCCCCCCCATCTGGGAAGCGTCTGTGGTCACTGGTTGGGGGAGGATGAACGGTCTGCCTATCGTCAGCTGGGTGGACTAAAGCCACCATTTTTGGTCCTTCTTGCAGGTCTCCATGATGAGAATTTCATGGAACATGGGTAGATCTTGCATGGACCATTGAGCAAAGAGGAACCACTGCAATAACCTCATGTGGAAACATGCCAAGGGAAGTAGAGCTAAAGCAGCCACCATTGAGCCCAGAATTTTCATAACAAATCTTGCTTGAGTCTTTTTCCTCCCAATTAGAGTTGCAACTTGGTGTTGAATGGTCGACACCCTCTCCTGAGGTAATTCTGCTATCATTTCTTTGGTGTCTAGATCTGCTCTTATAAATGTACTATATTGACAAGGCAACAAGGCAGACTTTTCATAGTTTATAGTGATGCCTAGCTAAGAGCAGAGGCGTATTGTGGTGTCCCTTGTCTCAGTTAGTCGATGCTCGGTGGTGGTGATAAGGAGCCAGTCATCTAGATATGGAAGCACCCAGAACCTAGACGCCTCAGATGAGCTGTGACTACTGCCATGCATTTGGTGAACACCCCGAGTGCTGTGGTGAGGCCAAAGGGCAGAGCTCTCCTGGTAGTGACTGGTTCCCAGCTGGGAGCATAGAAATCTCCTGGATCGCCTGTCCATCTTGATATGGTAGTACACATCCTGGAGATCAATGGAGCACATCCAATTGTTGTTTCCCAGAAAGGGAAGTATGGACTGCAGTGTCACCATCCAGAACTTTGTCTTTTTGACAGACTTGTTGAGTCTGCTGAGGTCCAAAATGGGCCTCCAGTCCCCTATTTTCTTTGGTACTAAAAAGAACCTTGAGTAAGTTCCAGATCTGATTTGGTCTGCAGGGACTTCTTGGACGATTCTTTTTCTTAGCAACTTTTGAACTTCTAGAGTTGCTTGTTACCTCAGATTTGGTGACACATCTGGAATGGATTTTTGTTTTTGGGGAAGAGAAGGCACGGAGAAAGGAATACTGTATCCCCTGGATATTATCGACTGTACCCATGTGTCTTCTGTGATATCTTGCCAGGCTTCTGGGTACAATGACAATCTTCCCCCGACTACCTCCAGGGGTGGACAGGTGGGCCCCCTTTCAGGAGTGTTGGAAGGGCCTCCCAGAGAATGTATCTCTGTCGCCCTGACTCTGTGGACTCCCTCTGCCATGAGGCTGGTGTCTCCCATTATTATTCCCCCCTCTACCTCGGGGGGGGGGGGAATTCACCACGTGCATCAGGTGAAGTTCCCTGGGATTTCTAGAGCCACATTTTTCCACCCTTTTGACCTTTAGGGTAAGGTCAAGAAGGCATGGAAAAAAATACTCCCATGGCAGAGAGAATCTTGCCATCCTGCTTATACCTAGTTATAGTCTCTTTTACCTTGGACCCGAACAATGACAAGCCATCAAACGGGGCATTGGTAAAGGAGGACTTGAAAGGCTCCGCAAATTGACAAAGGCACATCCAGGAATGTCTATGTAAGGTGACTCCTGTGCCTGCAGCCCTGTTCACTCCATCGGCTGCATAAGAGATAAGCCACATGGAGGAGTTAGCTATCAAAGATAAGGTCACAAGCTGAGAAGCAGTCTATCTGCAGCTCCACAGCTGTAGGATCCTGTAGGGTATCTCCTAGCTCTTTTAGGAGATCCCTCTGAAGATGGGTGAAATGGGATAGATAATTCAGTGACCTGAGAGTCAAGGCCGCTGAAGAAAAGACACACTTCCCGTATCTGTCCATCGTATGTGACTCTTTGTTCGGCAGATGGACAGATGTAGAAGTTCCTGCTAATTCCTTCTTAGTGGCTGCTGTCACCACCACAGCATCAACTGGCACACCCTTGGATAGGAAGGATTTGTCATCTTTGGCCATAATGAATTTATTGGGTCTCCGTGGAACTGGTTCCATCGATTCCGGAGAGCTCCACACCTTTCAACTTACTACCCATAGCAGCGGGTCGAAGGGCAGAGACACCCAAGAGGTGGAGGGTCGGGAACCGAATGCATCCAGGTACATGGACTCATCCTCAGAAGGGGAAAGGGACTTCCATCCACCCCTCTGCTTGAAGATTTCCAAGATGTCCGAGAATTTGGCATCTTCAGAGGGGGACTGTAGAGACACTTCTGAGTCCTCCAAGTCTGTGTCTGATGTCAGATACTCAGGGGAGTCCACATACTTCCTCTTACATGTCCTGTTCTGAGGGACCTCCTCAGGGGGATGCTCTAGGAAGGTTTTGGAAGGGGGGGGTCGCCCAATGGGGCATCCTGGGACACTGGATCCTTGCGCTTAGAAGGCTTGGAGGGGTGGTGAGAGGGAAGACACTGGCCCCATAGGGGACGGAGTAGCTGAAGCTGAGGGATTAGCTGTCTGAGAGGACAGCACACTCCTCATCACCTCGAGGGCACCATACTCCAGGCCGAGAGTGTTTCTGGCTCCGAAAAGTCAAGAGACCTCTCCCGCACCGAGGGTGATGGCTCCGAGTCTGATGTGGGAGCTGAGCTCACCTGCGCCAAAGCTCCAAGAGGGAGAGTGGGGTCGGACAAGGGTCCAGTGCCAACCCCCCTCAGAGCCAATGAGAGAGTGTCAGCTCAGAGATCCCTCGATAGAAGGACATATAAAGGAGATCGGAGCAGATGTCGGAACCAAGAGACCAGAGGTTTTTGGAACTGACAGTTCCACCACAATGACTTCCATGCACTTCGGCTCCAAGCTCAGGTGAGTCAAAGGAGGAATAGATGATCCATGAGGAAGAGTAGTCAACTCCATATCCATACGGGATGGGCTCGATAATATTTTGGCGAGAACTGGTGTCTTGAGAAGCCTCTTCACTACCCTCTCCACATCATCGTCCGAAAGACTCCTGGATGACTGAGAGGAGTGGGTGGACGATCGGTGACTGCCTGCCACAGACTGTAGAAGTTGTGACTGTGGAGTGGACCGCACCAGTTCCATGGAAGGAGATCTAGTCCTTTTATGACTCCTAGACAGTTCCAAGGACACTGATGGAACCACAGGAGATAAGTTCTTGTCGGAACTGAGAGGTTTCAGATCCGATGAACTGGTAGATTTCTCTATTGTCTCAATGGCTCCGAAGTCAGAACCGGTGGAGGTGTTGGTTTAGGGGATTTCCCTGGTTTACTAGCCTGATTCCCTTCCACTGGAGTGTCAAAAGGCCCTTTCAGTAAACCTCACAGAATAAGCTTGTTTGTGCACTCCTGCAGGACTCTGGTGCTGAAAGCATGACAAATAGAACACAAGTCCTGCAGGTGCACTGCTCCCAGACAATAAACACAACTCGTATGTCCATCAGTCAGGGAAATTTTTGGGGAGCACAAATCACATTTTTTTTAATCCAGAAGGTTTGGATTCTTTGGACGCTTCTTTGGACATTATCACAACAACAAAAAGCCCAATACAGTAACGTACAATACACTGAAGTTATAGATGTCAAACAAAGAGCTCTACAGTAACCACTAAGAAACTATATCTAACTTTTTTTTTTTTAAACAGCAAAAACAGAAGGTAGGAAGGTAACGGAAGGGGGAGAGCCTCTAAGTTAAACAGCTAATCCTTACCAGAAAGGAAATAAACCAATAACTTCCTTCATTCCCTTAAGGACTCTTCTTCACAAAAGTAGAAACAACAGACAAAAAAGAAGATCGAGTCCAAACCAAGCCAATATAAGAAGATTTAATAATAAAAATGGTGCAAGTTAGCCCTTTCAGGTGGATACCCTTCTTCAGACAACATACATTGATTCTAAAACATCTTATATACATTTTAGAACTCATTAGACAATTAAACAATCAATATTTACATTTCACCCGCCTTTTTTCAAGGCTGGTTTTAAAGGAACACAATTATTAAGACCTGGAGCTGTATCTGCAGCCAAATTTAAAATCCATTTAAGCTCTGCATATTCAGTTGTGTTAACAACATCACCCCCCCCACCTTCTTGTATTATTTGCATTACCAAAAATGAAAAACTGTGATCCAGAAAATGTTTAACATGTTGATTGTTAGAAAAATATGTATTTGAACATGTATAAAGTGCTAGTTTAAAAGCAAATAGTATATAATGCATTTTATTCTATTTACAATATGGCAATAAGAATGATTTTACATGTAATTGCTTGAAGCTTTGGAGCTGCAGTGTGTTTGAACTCTGACCCTGGCAGTAGCCAGCTCAGCAAGCCTATGTTTTTCACTAATGATTATCTGCTGGGTCAGGAAATTAAATGTATAAAGCATTGAAAATTCTTCTTCCTTCCCCTGAGATAATTAGCCTTGGAAATATTATCAAAGATAAGGCACAGCTGCTAAAGTAAAGTTGCAAGAAAAACAAAGAAGTATATTACAAGACTGAACTGACTATTGTATTCGAGCAAGCCTGAAACCTTGAAAGAGTAACATTTACAGAAAGACATTATAACGAACCAGGTGCTTTGCAAGGCTGTATTATTCCCATGGGAAAACTTTTAAAATGTATAACATCAGCTTTTTCTTATGAATAGAATATTGTAGACCATAGTGATGTAGGTGCCCTGTGACTAACCATGTCAGTAAGGTGGGTGCAGCTTGAATGTAAGACTATATAAAATTGTGTATTTCCTGCATCATGTCAGACAAAACTCTGTACTTGTATGGTTTTTTGCCTCCTGGTGTACACTAGTAAACTTTTGCATCTGAGCCTCCTGTGTTGTTATCATTTGTTTTTATTTAACAGTTTGGTCCTTCGGACCGGAATTCCCTTGGTAAGCTGCAGATCAGAGTGTATCGGTGGTCGAATACTGCGCAGGAGAAGTTACCGAAACGGTTCTTCTTGAAACACAAAGACCTCCGACTGAATTGTCATCTTGAGAGGCTGGCCACTTTCTGATCTGCAGCCGAAGAGCGGTCTCGAACTGGTCGACCCAGGAGGCTCAGGTAGGAAGATATTTGCCTTTTTTCTGTTTTAGATCAGGGACTAGGTTACAGTAAATGTCATTGTCAGAGATTTGTTATACAGATCAGGGACAAAAGGAAATTACTGTATATTTTGTCAGAGATCAGGGAAACAGAATAATGTAGGCAGTTATTCTAGATAAACTGTGTAAGGAACTGAAATACCACGTGGTGAAAAGGGTCACGTAACATTTTCTTTGGGAAATTAGTGCACTAAAAAATCGCGAGATCCGCCCCTAACTGATGACGCAAAATATATGCAATTACAACGGACTGATAATGTAAGGTATTATACAAAATGGGTTAATAAATACGGATTTGACGGTAAATTAAACAAGATTTCATTAGTTAAACTTTTAAAACAGCTTAAATCTGATGCAGAAGGTCAGGCAAAAAAACAACAGTGATTAGGCATTCCTCAGGCACACAGGTGGATTGAGGAAGTAAACCGAAGGGAACAGAAAACTAAAAATGCAAAAACATTATTTTTAGACAAAGAGGATAATAATACAGTAATAGCGACGGCCCCTCCCCCTCCACCCCCTCCAATGCCTTTTTCAGGATATGAAGCAGGAGGACAAGCTGGTCCACCTCCACGTTATCCTGAAGTTACAAGAGTACTAAAACCATTTGTTAGAGATCCCATTGAAACTAGGTCCCGGACACGTAAAACACTTGGGGACACAGACTTATATCAAATAAGGAGAAACACACTAGAAGAGAGTGAGGAAGAAATCTGTCCACTAATCGAGGTACCAAATCCTCAGGCAGGACAGGAAGGGCAGGACCCAACTCTTCTAGTATATAGACCATGGACACCGGAAGATATTTGGAAAGCTACAGAGGGAATCCCTCATCCAAAAATCAATTACACAAAGTTTTTACAAGATTTGCAAGGTATGAGATTAAGTTACCACTTGAATGGGGAAGAAGTAAAAAAGGTAGTTAGACAGATTATGGGTCCAGACTGGCACATGATTTGTGGCACCTGGAATCCTCGTAATGCAGAGCTTAAACCACTCCCACATAGTGACGCAGAATTAGACAACAGAGTGAAAGGTCTTACAGACCGAATTTCTGAAAAATGGAAACCTAGAGCAGATTGGACTTGCATTAATCAATGCATACAGCAAGAGAATGAAACTGTAGATGGGTATTATGGTAGATTATTGGAATGTTTCAATAACCATAGTGGTATGGCTATTCCTGAAAATCAGACACATGATACCTCATATGAACAGCAACTGAAAAATGCGTTTTTGAAAGGTTGCATTGCACCTATCAGTAGCTTTATTACAAAGCATATGATAGATCACCGAACAAGTAGGCTACAAGCCTTACTTGAATATGCCAGACATGCTGAAAGACACTTTAATAGTAAAAAGAAAAAGAAGACACAGGTCTTCACAGCTGAAGATGGAGCAGAGGTCTTTGTAGTACAGTCAGGTAAAAAGGGTAAAAATACCCAGGAAATAGACAATCTGACAAAAGGTCAGAAGATTTTGAAGAAAAAAAAAAGAAAGGTGAGTGCTTTAAGTGCGGTAAGAAAGGACATTTAGCAAGGGATTGCAGGCTAAATAAAAAGGCGACTACAGAAAATAAAGGTGATGAGGACTGACTATATGATAGTGATGAAAATCAGAAATCATCAGGGAAGGAAAACAAACAAAGGGCAAACGTAAATGTAGTGGAAGGAACAGAGGAAGTGCAAGCAGATGTAGAGGATGAAGAAAGTGAAATTTTAGATTTGGCATTACTGAGCTTGGAGCTCTATTTGGCAGACACAAAACCGAAAGTTACACTTCTGGTGGAAGGAAGGGAAGTGAAATTCTTGTGTGACTCAGGAGCGTCACGAACTTTGACACATCCTTCAAAGTTACCAGAAAATTCTGAATCACCTGACTATATATTAGTGAAAGCAGCAAATGGACAGCTATATAGGGAGCCACTCTCCCATGATATAGCAATAACTGACACTGTTTCAGGTATGACTCAGAAAAGTAAAATTGTAGTTTCTGCAAAATGTCCAGTAAACTTACTGGGAAGAGATCTTATGCAGATATTTGGCATAGCGGTAGTTCCCACTATGCAGGGTATGGAAGCACAAAGACAAATGGATACTTTTGTGGTGCGACCGGAGGGTGAAACATTTTACTGGTACAGCCAGGACCTAGTTACGACTGGTCCAGGGGCAGTAACCGAAGAACTGATGAATGTAGCCATCAGTAAGGCCTCCTCCCTTGACACTGACCAACAGCATTTGTTACATTGTACTCTATACTACTGTAGCATGCCAGGACCTGATAAAGAATATGAGCAAGAGTTGTTCAAAAATCCTGCTAACAGATTAGTATTACGAACCTTGTATTGGGATACTGAGGGAAACAGTGTGGTAAGCTGTTCACTACCTCAGGAATTCATGACACTGTACAAATCTAATAGACTACCACATGTCAGCTTGACAAAAAATAAGGATGTGAGATGGGCAGACTTAGGAGAAAAAATAACAAGATGGGAAAAACAAACTGATTTAGAATTATCAGAACAGGGAATACAAAACAGAAATTGAATTGGCTAACACAGACACATCCAGCTGTACACTTACAAACTAGTGAAGACAGCTGATTAGCATTCTTATTAGAAGAAGAAGAAAAAGCCTTGTGTGACATACCAGATATTCTTTGGTCAACAGGTAAATCAGATGTAGGACTTATTCAAACAGCAGGACCAGTAACTATTACACCAAAATAAGCATTTAGACCACAAAAGACAATACCCTTGAGGAAAGATGCAGAGCAAGGAATTAAGCCTATAATAGCAGCATTACTCAAGGAAGGAGTACTGGTAGAATCTCTTGATTCACCATGTAACACCGCTCTATTTCCTGTTAAAAAAGCAAACGGGGAATGGCGGATGGTACAGGATTTACAACCTGTAAACAATGCAATAATACCCAGAGCACCTACGGTGCCAGACCCACACACCTTGTTGAATGATTTGAAACCACAACAAAAATATTTTACTGTGGTAGATATAAGCAATGCTTTCTTTTCAATACCTATACATCCTGATAGCCAGTATTGGTTTGCATTTACATTTCAGGGTAAAAGATATACCTATACTCGGCTACCGCAGGGATATTGTGAAAGTCCAATGATATTTGCACAAGAAATGGCAAGCAACCTGGCAGGGTTTACTCCACCAGGAGGTAGTCAGATTCTACTTTATGTAGATGACATCTTGCTAGCAGCCCCTACCCAGCATCAATGCAGGGAGGATACGATAGCATTATTGAAATTTTTAGCAGCACAAGGACACAAAGTAAACAAAAGTAAATTACAACTTTGGAGAAAACAGGTTAGATACCTAGGATATGTAATATCCAATGAAGGTAGAATATTAGACGAAGACAGAAAAATAACAATTTTACAGGCACCCAAACCAGCAACCAAGAAGGAAATTATGTCCTTCTTGGGAACGACTAATTTTTGTCGAAGCTGGATATCAAACTATGCTTTAGAATCTGCTCCACTGGCTGATTTAATATATAAAACACCAATGGCAGCACAAGATGTATTACAATGGACACCTGAAGCAGAAACAGCTTTCTGCAGACTAAAACAATTGATAGCTTCATCATTAGTTTTAGGACTTCCAAATTACCACAAAAGATTTTTTCAGACCATAGATTGTAAACAGGGATACATGACGTGAGTTTTGACGCAACAGCATGGGGATAAGCAACGCCCCATAGCTTACTATTCATCACAGTTAGATCCAGTGGCACAATCATTGCCTCACTGTGTGCAAGCAGTAGTCGCAGCTGCAATGGCAGTACAGGCTTCGGCCTCAGTGGTGTTGTTCCACCCTCTCACATTGAGAGTGCCTCATGCAGTCGCGATAATTTTACTGCAAGAGAAAATAGCATATCTATCTCCTGCTAGACATCTTTCATGTATGACCATACTGCTGAGCCAACCTCATATGGTAATTGAACGTTGTACAACATTAAATCCATCAATGTTACTTCCAACTCCTGTGGATGGCACACCGCACAGTTGCCTGCAGGAAATTGAGCAAATAACTTTGCCCAGACAAGACCTTACTGATATGCCCTTGGATGATGCCGAGGTGACATTTTATGTGGACGGTTCATGCAGAAAGGGTCCTACAGGGAAAAATCTAGTAGGGTATGCAGTAGTCACAGATACAGAGATTTTAGAAGCCCAACCCCTACAGCATAACCTGTCTGCTCAAGCAGCAGAATTGATAGCCTTAACACGGGCTTGTACTCTAGCAAAAGATAAATGTGTGAACATATATACTGACAGTCAGTATGCTTTCTCTACAGTGCATGTTTTTGCACAACAATGGAAAAATAGGGGAATGATAACATCTACTGGCAAACCGATTAATCATGCGCAACTTATTTTGAACTTGTTAGATTCCATTCAGTTACCTACTAAAGTAGCTATTTGTAAATGTTTAGCTCATACAAAACAACAGGATGCAATTTCAAAAGGAAATGCAAAAGCTGATGCAGCTGCAAAGCAAGCAGCCTCAGACTCAGAAACTTTACTTTTAACCGAGGAATTACAACCCTCTGAGATTTTGGATTTAGAAATGTTAAAAACGATGCAGACATTAACTACAAAAGCTGAGAAACAGAAATGGGAGAAACGAGGTGCAATCCTCGAAAATGGACTGTATATCTCCAAAGAGAAAAAACCAATATTGCCTTCTAATTTATTTAGATATGCAGCTTTGTTGAGCCATGGGCAGTGCCATGTCTCAACAGGGGGGATGGTACAGTTAGTAAATTGAATATTCCAAACATATGGATTCACAAACTTTACACAACAATTTTGTGCAGCATGCCATGTCTGTAATAAACATTATGCACAAGGAGCATTCAAACCCAAGCAAGGGAGTTTTCCTATACCACCATATCCGTTCCATACTATCTGTATGGATTTCATAGAACTGAACAAATGTGAAGGGAAAAAATACTGTTTAGTAATTATAGACATGTTTTCCAAATGGGTAGAAGCTTTTCCAACTAAAAATCCGGATGCAGCAACGGTGGCAAAGGCCCTAATAAAAGAAATAATTCCTAGATTTGGCATACCAGAAAGAATCTATAGTGACAATGGGACACATTTTGTGAATCAGACGATTCACCAACTTGGGAGATTCTTTGGGATCTCCTTGAAGAATCATTGTGCTTACCACCCACAGTCTGCAGGATTGGTGGAAAGATACAATGGAATTTTAAAAAGCAAGTTGAGAAAATTAATAGATGATACACAGAAGAATTGGATTTGCTGTTTGCCTTTGGCACTGCTGAGCATGAGAACAGTTCCAAATGTAAAGGGTTTGACCCCCTTTGAAGTGATATTTGGAAGGGCATATTATGTGCCACAGTGGAAAGCTCTCATGCCTGTGGAACTAGAGGCTGACAGCTCATTAGCTAATTATATGAGGAAACTGTTAACAAATAAAACTGTTTTGCAGTTGAACTCATTTTCAGATAAAAGACAGACCAGATCGTTGGAAGCAGTGCTGACCCCAGGGTCCTGGGTGTGGTTGAAGGTCACGAAGAGGAAGAATTGGGCGAGTTCAAAGTGGGAAGGACCGTACAAGGTACTGTTGGCGACGCCTACTGCAGTCAAAGTTGCTGAGAGGTCGTCCTGGGTCCACCTGATGCACTGTAAACCGGTAAAGAATTTTCAGCTTGATAAACATTTTGTGACTGGCACACAACAAAGGCAGGATGGCCAAGAGCGAAATGAGTAAAAATACAGATCAACCCCGAAGATATTGTTTAATCATCTTGCTAACTATGCATTTATTGACTATGATTGTGATGACTTTCCTTTTGTTGTGGTTCTTCCTACATATAACCACACAAGTGAAAGTGGAGAAATGTGATGAACTGTCTATAGACTGGCATCCAAACTTTAACACATACCTAGCTATGAAGCGTGTATATGTAGAGACTATGAACATTTCAAATTGCTGGGTTTGTACTGCCATACCAACAGCATATGGAGGACTGTTGATGTCCGCTGTCCCCTTGGGGATAAATGAGACTTGGGAAAATTTACTTTTGATACAGGTTCTGTAAGATCACAGGACAAAATTGCATTGTATTTGCCTATTACACAGAGGGAATTGTATGTTTCTATAAGAATGATACACTCCAAGTGGGTTGGAGTAACTGTAACATAACTATATCTTATAAATGCTATATTAAAACTAAAGATAAAAGCACTATTTGTAACGCAAATTATGATTCATATTTGAGCTTAATGAAAACAACATTAAGTGAAGTGCAGAGAAATCCTGTCTTGCATAAACAATTGTCTGTTATAGACAAGAAAATGTTTCATTCAGAACTAACCCGCATCAGTACCAAAGTAGAAAACTGTTATTTTATTTGTGGGAAAAAAGCATACAAATGGCTACCTGAGAATTGGTCCGGCAGTTGTTTTTTGGGTTATCTGGTTCCAGCTATAAGGCATACTGCAGAATTACCTCTAGGTAAGATACGAAATGTAAGAGATGTAGCCCGAAAACCTGAAGATCCAATCGGAAAACCTATAAATCCAATGGGAAAAATTGAAGCTGGTTGGAAGAACCATCATTCCGTGAAAGGTAAAGAAAAGTTGACTCATATGGACTTGAGTGACAGTGTTATATCCTGGGCTGGAATATTTCCAGCATATGGAGCAGTCAAATCGATCTGGGAGTTGAGAAAACTGTCGAAGCTTCTCGAAGTAATGAGTAACGCAACTTTTTCTGCTCTCGAACTAGTGACTGACGAACTGAATGCAATGAGAACTGTTGTGCTACAAAATCGAATGGCTCTTGACTTCACCCTAGCGGCAAGAGGTGGTACTTGCGCGCTTATCAAAGAAGAATGCTGTGTGTTCATACCAGACAATCGACACGAGATTAATGATCACCTAGAGGTAATACAGCAGGTATCAGCCATGACTGAACCAGGCCCAAACCCACTGACGAACTTTTTCCAGAGTCTGTTTGGTGGGTGGGGTTCTATCCTAATGAATATTTTGATTGCTATTTGTGTTGGTCTGCTCCTATTAGGAGCATGTGTCTGTTGTGGGATCCCCTGTATGAAAAGATTAGTCAAAGATTTTGTTGATATATCTGTAACTGAAACTTTGTACCAAGACATTGAATTGGAACTATTGATTCCAGACGAAACTTTTTCCGAAATATAAACTAAATGACTTGCCTAGTTGAAAGTCCTTAAAGGAGAAGGCTAGGGGACGATATAACATTGTTTATGTTTCTGAATAGAATAAAAAGTATTAAAAAGGAGGAAAATGTTAGAAAAATATGTATTTGAACATGTATAAAGTGCTAGTTTAAAAGCAAATATTATATAATGCATTTTATTCCATTTACAATATGGCAATAAGAATGATTTTACATGTAATTGCTTGAAGCTTTGGAGCTGCAGTGTGTTTGAACTCTGACCCTGGCAGTAGCCAGCTCAGCAAGCTTATGTTTTTCAGTAATGATTATCTGCTGGGTCAGGAAATTAAATGTATAAAGCATTGAAAATTCTTCTTCCTTCCCCTGAGATAATTAGCCTTGAAAATATTATCAAAGATAAGGCACAGCTGCTAAAGTAAAGTTGCAAGAAGAACAAAGAAGTATATTACAAGACTGAACTGACTATTGTATACGAGCAAGCCTGAAACCTTGAAAGAGTAACATTTACAGAAAGACATTATAACGAACCAGGTGCTTTGCAAGGCTGTATTATTCCCATGGGAAAACTTTTAAAATGTATAACATCAGCTTTTTCTTATGAATAGAATATTGTAGACCATAGTGATGTAGGTGCCCTGTGACTAACCACGTCAGTAAGGTGGGCACAGCTTGAATGTAAGACTATATAAAATTGTGTATTTCCTGCATCATGTCAGACAAAACTCTGTACTTGTATGGTTTTTTGCCTCCTGGTATACACTAGTAAACTTTTGCATCTGAGCCTCCTGTGTTGTTATCATTTGTTTTTATTTAACATTGATATAAAGCATTTTTCTCATCTCTCAATCTGATGGAAGACATATGATTTAAAATTCTAGTTTTAAGTTTGCAGTTTGTTTTCCCCACATAAAAACTTGAACATTGTTTACATTGTGCAAGATAGACCACATTTGCAGTATGGCAATCAGCATAAAAATCAAAGCTATATTTTCTATTAGTAGTTGGATGTATAAAATGACCTGCTCTATTCAGCAAAGTGCATGCCTTACAATGTCTACATGGATATGACCCTAACCTTGAATACTTTTTACTATTCTTCTGCCTTTTTTCGGGTTCATGACATAACAGGTCCTTTAGGTTATTGTTACGCCTATATACAAATTTAGGTTCTCTATCTATACTATCTCTCAAACCTTCACCACTTAAAAGAATCTTCCAATTATTTTTGATAATATTACTGATATCATAGATATTACTACTAAATTTTAATGTCACTTTAGGCTTACTATTATATCTATAAGGTGTTCTTATGGTCTTTCTTGAATTTTCTGAGAAAAATAAGTTATGTACCTACCATAACGTTCCATGTTAGTTGTCTTCATCTCGCCTTCCTTCTTGTTGTTTGGGTTCGGAGTCGATCCTCTGCTCCGACTCGGCCATCTTCTATAGCTCAAAAGCTGTTTACTGGCTCGAGCGTCCCTAGCACCTGCAATCCTGGGCGGCTCATTGGAACAGACTTTTCAGAACAGTGGAACCAAACTTAGCTCTGCTCCTGGAGACCATATCTAACTTGTAATGAGAAATAAAGGTATGAGGGTTTGCCCACGTAGCAGCTGCACAGATAGAGTCCATGGTCAACCTAGACTGGAAGGCTACAGTGGTGGTCAAAGCCCTAGTAGAATGACCTTTCGGTCTGATAGACAACTCTTTGTTTCTCAGTTGATAGATGAAGGTAATAATGTGAGACAACCACCTGGATAAGGTCACTTTGGCAACTGGGAGACCTTGTTTGCCCATAGCATAGGAAAGGAAAAGTTGGTCCGACTTCCTTATATCCTTCGTTCTATGCAGGTAAAAATGCAATTGTCTATGAACATCCAATTGGTGTAATTTGTATTCTGCCTTGTTGGTGTGGTTAGGGAAAAACACAGGGAGGTCTATACATTGGTTCAAATTATTTTCTGAGCAGACTTTCGGAAGAAAAGACAGATCAGTCCTCAGAGCAACCCTGTCCTTATGAAAGACTAAGTACAGAGGATGAACACATAGTGCCTGAAGTTCAGAGATGCATCTGGCTGAAGTAATAGCTACCAGAAAGAGAGTTTTCCAAGACAGAAACTTAATGGAGCAGGACACTGCAGGTTCAAAAGGGGGCATAATTAAGGAGGTTAGTACCAAATTAAGGTCCCAAGGAGGAGGGGGATCTCTCACTGGGGGTCTAAGGAGAGTAGTCCCTCTTAGAAAGGCTTTACATAGCTTATGAGACATAATGTTTGCATTAGAAAACCCAACATGAAAGTTATAAATGGCCGCCAATTGAACCCTGATTGTAGCATAAGCGGACCCAGACTGAAAAAGTTCTGCTAGGAACTCCAAGATTTCGTGGACTGGGGCTGAAAAGGGATCTATGTTCCTAGCCTCTGCCCAACAAGAAAAATGTTTCCATTTGCTAGCATAAATTTTCCTAGTGGCGGACTTTTGAGAGGAGACAATAATCTCATGAACGCCTGGGGAAATGCTGGGAAGCCTGGCTAAGGTTTGAAGTGGAGCAACCAAGCTGTGAGCTGGAGTGTTCAGAGGGATTGATGCAGCCCGCCTGATTAATGATTCAGTAGGTCTGGAATAGGATCCAGAGTCCAGGGCTGCCCGAGAAGGTAATGGTGCAGAAACAGGAACCATATCTGTCGAGGCCAGTAAGGAGCAATGAGGATCATTTTGCAACCCAATGAAATTGCTTTCTGTATGAGTTTCGGTGTCAGGGGAAATGGAGGGAAGGCATAAAGAAGTCCCTGAGGCCAATCGTGGACTAGAGCATCTCTGGGAGAGTGACTGGGAAGTGGGAGAAGTAGTTGCTGCATTTGCTGTTGAAGGGGGTGGCAAAAAGATTGCAGCAAGGCTGTCCCCATTTGCGGAAGATCAGATCCGCAACTACCTGATTCAGAGACCACTCGTGAGACATGAGAATAGCTCTGCTGAGCCTGTCTGCTATGACATTGGACCTCCCAGGGATGTGAGTTGCAATCAGAAATCGTTGGGAGGAAATTGTCCACTGCCAGAGTCTGAGTGCTTCTCAACATAGGGGGTAGGACCTGGTTCTGCCCTGCTTGTTGATGTACCACACCACTGACATGTTGTCCATTTGAATTGCAATGGTCCCATAAGGGAGAGAGTCCTGAAGAGCTTGCAACGCTAGGAGCACGGCTCTCATTTCTAAGACGTTTATGTGCAGATGGTACTCGTGAGGATGCCAAGTGCCTTGGACTGTCCTGCCCTGATAATGACCCCCCACCCTATCAGGGAGGCATCCGTGGTCACTGTGGCAGCTGTGGGGGACTGAATGAATGGTCTGCCCTGAGACACTAGTGGGGAGACCATCCACCAGGAAAGGTGCCTTTTGCATGTTTCTGTAATCATGATCATGTGAGACATGGGCAGCTGTTGAAAAGACCACTGTGTGAACAGAAGCCACTGAAGGATTCTCATGTGAAAGCAGGCCAGAGGGATTAGAAGAATTGCTGCTGCCATGGAACCCAGAGTTTGAAGGACTAACCTGACTAGGACCCTTTTGCACTGCATTAGAATTTGTACTTGCTGGCGAATTGTGGCCACCCTGTCTGGCGGTAGCCTTGCGGACATGTTCCTTGTGTCTAACTCTGCTCCTATATAGGTGATAGATTGACAGGGCAACAAGGCAGATTTTTCAAAATTTACTGTGATGCCTAGCTGGGAGCAGATTGTGATTGTATAGTCCCTGGCTTGCAGAAGTTGATGCCTGGTAGTAGCAGTGAGGAGCCAGTTGTCTAGGTATGGAAACACCTGGAATCCTTGACGTCTCAGGTGAGCCGTGACCACTGCCATACATTTGGTGAACACCCTGGGGGCTGTGGTGAGACCAAAGTGCAGAGCTCTGAACTGGTAATGACTGGCTCCCAGCCGGAAGTGAAGGAATCTCCTGGAGCGCCTGTCCATTTTGATATGATAGTACTCATCCTGAAGATCTATAGAGCACATCCAATTGTCCTGACCCAGAAAGGGTAGAATGGACTGTAGTGTGACCATCCAAAACTTTGTTCTTTGAACAGACTTGTTTAGTCTGCTGAGATCCAGAATCGGTCTCCAGTCCCCTGTCTTTTTTGGTACCAAAAAGAACCTTGAGTAAGTTCCAGATCCATGTTGGTCTGCCGGGACTTCCTGGATGACTCTTTTTTCTAGCAGTCTTGAAACTTCTACGACTGCTTGGTCCCTCAGATTGGGTGGAACATCTGGAAGGGATTTGCTTGACAGCAAGTGGGGATGAGTGAAAGGAATTTTGTAACCTCAGGATATGATTGACTGTACCCATTTGTCTTGTGTTAAATTTTGCCAGGCTTTTGGGTACAGTGAAAGTCTTCCCCCGACTGCCTCCAGAGGCGGGCAGCCAGGCAACCCTTCAGGGATGCTGAAAGGGCTACTCAGAGAAGGATTCTCTGCTGCCCTGGTTCTGCAGACCCCTCTGCCATGAGGGTGGCGTCTATTGTTGTTGCTTCCCCCTCTGCCCCTGGAGGAAAAATTGCTACGTGTGTCAGGTGAGGCTCCCTGGGATTTTCGGAACCACATTTTGCCACTCTTCTGACCCTTGGGGTATGGTCTGGAAGGAGTGGAAAAGTGGACTCCCACGGCAGAGAGAGTCTTGCCTTCCTGCTCACACCTAGTCAAAGTGTCTTTCACCTGTGGTCCAAAAAGAAAGGAACCATCAAAGGGGGTGTTGGTGAATGACGCTCTAAAGGATTCCGCAAAATTACACAGCTGCTTCCATGCATGTCTCCTAAGGGCCACACCTGTTCCTGCGGCTCTACTCGCACCATCGGCTGCATATGAAATGAGCCTCATGGAGGAGTTGACTACAGAATTAAGGGTCACCAGCTGGGAAGCCACTTTAGCTTGAGCCCCCTCAGCTGATGGATCTTGAAGGGTATCTCCGAGCTCTTTAAGGAGATACCTCTGAAGCCAGGTAAAATGGCATAAGTAATTCAGTGACCTCATAGAAAAGGTCGCTGACACAAACATTCACTTCCCGTATCTATCCATAGTCCTGGATTCCTTGTTAAGAGGATGGACAGATGAAGAAGTTTCCACTAACTCTTTTTTAGTGGCTGCTGCTACCACCATGGCATCCACAGGAACACCTTTGGTAAGGAACTGCTTATCAAGGGGTGCAGTGATAAACTTGCCAGGTCTCCTCGGGGTTGGTTCCACTGTATCCGGGGCTGACCAAGCCTTTTGAGCCACTACTGACATAAGTGGATCGAAAGGCAGAGAAACCCAGGAGGTGGAAGGTCGGGAACCAAATGCATCCAGGAAAACAGACTCATCCTCGGTAGGGGCTAGGGGATTCCAGTTCCCCCTCTGCTTAAGCATTTCTAGGATGTCCAAGAAGGAAACATCTTCAGAGGGGGACCTCAGGGACCCTTCTGAATCATCTAAGCCTGTATCAGAAGTGACAGACACAGGGGAGTCAATGTGCTTCCTCTTGCACTTCTTCTTACAAGGGGGCTCCTCAGAGTGATCAGGGGAGGCCTCAGAAGAAGAGGAAACACCCAATGGGGTGCCCTGGAAAGCCGGTTCCCCACGCTTGGGGTCTGGAGGAGGAGCAGAGGTTGGCGCAAGCACTACAGGGGACGGAGCCGGTGGAGTCGATAGTGGAGCTGACTCAGAGGCCAGCACACTCCTCATGACATCGAAGGCATCCCTGTCACGATGCAGAGAAGGCTCCAGTTCTGAGGAAATCGGAATCCCTCTCCGCACTGAGGGAGATGGCTCCGAGGCCGATGTAGGAGCTGAGCTCACCTGCGCCGAAGCTCCGCGAGGGAGAATGGGGTCGGACAAGGGTCCGATGCCACTCGCCCCCTCGGAGCTGATGAGGGAGCCCCGGTGCCCAGATCCCTCGACGGACGGCACCATCGAGGGAATCGGAGCCAACGATGGCACCGAAGGCGAAATAGTTATCAGAGCCGATGGTTCCACTACTCGAACCCCAACGAACTCCGGCTCCGAGCTCAAGGGAGTCGGAGGAGGAACATCGATAGTGGATGGAGCCGACACCTGTTGAGGAGGGCTGGACAACATCTTGGCAAGTGCCTGCGACTTCAGCAACCTACTGACCACTCTTTCTACTTCGTGATCCGAGAGCCTAGAGGACCGAGAGGAGTGGGAAGATCTGTGACTGCGCTCACTCTGAAGCAGGGGAGACCAAGGAGCCGAGTGTATCGATTCCAGAGAAGGGGACCTCAGCCTCTTGTGCCTCCATGATGGCTCCGAAGATTCTGATGGAGCCGACGGGGAGATTGTCTCATCGGTTTTGGCCGGAACCGAAGTAGCAGTTAAAGTCTGGACCAATGATGGCTCCGAGCTTGGAGCCGACGATTTGGTAGGTCTTGGGGATTTCACAGGCTGAGTCTTGGCCGGTAAATCCTGGGGCTTTAAAAGAACCCTAAGAATAAGTTTATTCTTACGTTCCTGCAGAACTCTTGGACTAAATGCATGGCAGATAGAACAATAGTCCTGCAGGTGCACAGTGCCTAAGCAATAGACGCAAGAAGTGTGCCCATATGTCAGAGACATTTTCTGACAGCATGAGTCACATTTCTTGAATCCAGACACCTTGGATTCCTTAGACATCCTGTATGCAAAAAGGAAATTACCACAACAGTCAACAACCAGAATCAACAACCAAAATACAGTTTACAGAAAAAAAGGAAAATGCACAGTATCTACAAACTAAAGCTAAGATTTTTTTTTATTAACTAGGAAGCCTCTAACTCAAATGGCTACCTAAAAGAAGATAGAAGGAAAGCCTCTAATCTTAAATGCTAACCAGACAAGAAGGAATAGGAGGGGGGAGGGGGAGGACTCTCTAATTTAAACGAGTTCTAAGGGAAGGACTACAATTACACCTAAACTAATACAACAAGATAAAGGACTAAAAATAAACAATAACTCCTAGAAAAAATACAATTCTCAGTAGAAAAAGTTCTATAAGTAACTTAATACAAGCCTGAGCCAGAAAAACCACACCTCGCAGCTGAAGTGGCAGACGAGATCTGGGTGGCTAGCGCTAGGCATCATGGGATAAGGGGTAGCCTCGAGCCAGTAAACAGCTCTCGAGCTATAGAAGATGGCCGAGTCCAACCAGCAAGAACGAAGGCGAGATAGACAACTTAACATCATTATTTTCTAAGATCAACCATAACGCTTCTAATATCAAACATTTAGTTTTCTCATCATATACATTGTTATCTTGCATAATTTCCTCAATAGCTTTAATGCCAAAATCATTGCCAATAACTGTGAATAAATTATTTACATCTAAGTTAGCTAATAATACATCATTAAGATTCAAATCCTGACAAGTCTCATATAGTTCAGACAAAAAATGTGCAGAATCTTTCAAAATAACTGGATATATTTCAGGTAAAGGTTTCAGCTTAGCTTCTACCCACATTGAAATACATTCAGTGACCCAGCCTCTCCCCGAGACAATGGGCCGCATTGGTGGTGGTAGTATGTGCTTGTAGATTTTCGGTAATGCCTTGAATAAAGGTATTATTGGGTGTTCAATATGAAAAAACATAAATAACTCTTTATCTAAAATCTTTTCATTCAATAAAGTTTTAAGTTTATCATTTACTCCCCTAATAATATGTTGAATCTTAAGTGTTGAAATCATTTCATAAGTAGTTTGATCATTCAATAAGGTCTTTAATGATGTAACGTATGCTTCTGCATCCATTACTACAATACCTCCCCCTTTATCCGCTGGTTTTATGATTATATTAGGGTCTTGTATTAACCGAAAATCCACAAGCACATACTATCACGTCTATGCACAGCTAATGATGTGCTTGATACAGAAATGGATATCTTGACACTACATTTGGTAGCTAAGGGTTATAAAGAACATAAAATAGACAGGGACAGATATGAAATAGGCAAGACAGAGCAAAACCATGGTTCTCAGAAAATTCAAGAAAGACCATAAGAACACCATATAGATATAATAGTAAGCCTAATGTGACATTAAAATTTAGTAGTAATATCTATGATATCAGTAATAAAATAATTGGAAGATTCTTTTAAGTGTTGAAGGTTTGAGAGATAGTATAGATAGAGAACCTAAATTTGTATATAGGCATAACAATAACCTAAAAGACCTGTTATGTCATGAACACGAAAATAGGCAAAAGAATAGTAAAAATCATTCAAGGTTAGGGACATTTCCATGTAGACATTGTAAGGCATGCACTTTGCTGAATAGAGCAGGTCATTTTATACATCTAACTACTAATAGAAAATATAGCTTTGATTTTTATGCTGATTGCCATACTGCAAATGTGGTCTATCTTGCACAATGTAAACAATGTTCAAGTTTTTATGTGGGGAAAACGAACTGCAAACTTAAAACTAGAATTTTAAATCATATGTCTTCCATCAGATTGAGAGATGAGAAAAATGCTTTATATCAACATATTAAACGTTTTCCGGATCACAGTTTTTCATTTTTGGTAATGCAAATAATATAAGAAGGTGGGGGGGGGGGTGATGTTGTTAACACAACTGAATATGCAGAGCTTAAATGGATTTTAAATTTGGCTGCAGATACAGCACCAGGTCTTAATAATTGTGTTCCTTTAAAACCAGCCTTGAAAAAAAGGCAGATGAAATGTAAATGTTGATTGTTTAATTGTCTAATGAGTTCTAAAATGTATATAAGATGTTTTAGAATCAATGTATGTTGTCTGAAGAAGGGTATCCACCCGAAAGCGCTAACTTGCACCATTTTTATTATTAAATCTTCTTAAATTGGCTTGGTTTGGACTCGGTCTTCTTTTTTGTCTTACCAGAAAGGAAGAAGCAGGGAATAAGGGGAAGCCCTCTAACTGAAACGGGCTAAGAGTAACGGGGAATCCTCTAAGAAAAAACAGATTCGAAAGGGGAAATAGGCCTGGAGAAAAAACGATGGCCTAAACAACAGCAATAACAACCAGAAAGCGGAGATAGGGTTGCTAAACAAACACTACTAATCTACAGAGAGAATCCTGAAGAAATATCAAGATTTAAATACAGAAAAATAATAAAATTCAGAAACTTAGCCTAAGCTAATATTCAGCAATCTCGAAGCTTCAAGCGGCAAATGAGATCTGGGTAACTAGCACTAGGCATGATGGGATGGAGTCTAGCCTTGAGCTGGTGGAAGCTCTCAAGCTTTGGAGTATGGCCGAGTCTGAGCCGAGGGTCGGCTCCAACCCCAACCAACAAGAAGGAAGGCGAGATAGGGACAACATAACATAAATTGTTTTGAGTCATAGACTCATAATAGGAAGTACAAACTTATTACAAATCGTGGATTGCAGCTGATGCACTCATGCCGATTTCCCTGCATTTATTTCCAGCTATCATGTAATAACATTTCTTTTGATACTAATGAGTTCTCGTATGCACTTTTAGAACTTCTATTTAGATCATTACTAATTTTATTTTATTTTTACAGAGCTCTATTATTTCTTGACAAAGATTTTGCAACAAAGCCTAGAAAAAAACAATAAAAACTGTGGGAATATTTATGATTTGGGCTACAGAAAAAAGATATACTAACACTGCGAGTCTTAGAAGTGTCCTAAAGAAAGAGACAGCACCTTAACTATTTCCTATGAATTAAGTTGCTCGTTTCCATACAGTTCTGTTGTGTGTAATCCATCAAAGTCCTTCTGCTTGAGTTTTATTTGTGTGAACATTTGATTTGTGCTAATGTTACACTGCAAGAGATGCCATATAGTATAGTGTAATTAATGTAAAACTTGTATAACTCAATAAATATATGATTTCAGGTTGGGTTTAGTTTTATGGTAGGATTCTGATTTTGGCAATGACTAGAGTTAGATTTTCATTTAGATTTAGGGCCCTTAATTCAACAGTGAGTCCCAACACTTTCAAAATTAAAGAGCAATTCTCACAAAAAAAAGAATTGTATAGATCGCTATGACACTTAGACAATGTTTTTGCCAGAGGATTACATCCCCTCCATACCCCCAATAGTTGGAGCTGCAAAACCCACACTCCTGCTATATCTGTACTAAATATGAGACCGCTGCACTTTGGAGTTGAAGACACACTCTCCAAGATGCTACCATCTCTGAATTAATATATTTATTCTCCTAATTCTCACTTTAATTTTTGCTATTCTAAAAATACCAGTTACTGTCCTTTGATTTCTGACAGACACTCTAGGTTTAGAGTTAGCCTCTGGGTTAGGGTCATTGTTAGTATTACAGTTTAAGTTAAAGTAAAATGTAGAGTTAGGGTTAGGTTTAGGGTTATGTTCAAGGTTAGGGTTAGTATTAGTGTTAGCGTTAGTGTTAAAGTCAGGATTAGAATTAGGTTTATTACCCATACACAGTACATTATTTTATATGAAGGTGGCAATTTTGCTCTCAACCATGAGCAATCTAGACAATTGTGATGATATGGAGTCAGTCATGTTATGTCTAATTACTTTAATTTCAAACAGACCTATATTTCTAACAGTGCTGTGCAATAATACAATTAAAAATAGTTTTGACAAGTATAAGCTGATTTTCCCAGTCAGAGTTGAACATATTTATAAATTTACAAGATAAACATTCAAATGTATTTAGATGAATATACAGAAATGAAGAGAATAGCTTAAAGGTTCATGATTGTATCTCTTATCCTAACAAAGCTGTCAGTTGTTTGAGACATAGATATCAGGAAGTTGACCTCAAGATCAGAATGAAGCAAAGCTTTAGAGATG